>NC_055678.1:0-618 GCF_017976325.1 Chelmon rostratus
AAAATTAGATTAATATGGGGTAAAATATAGAAATTTTTAGGGGGTAATTGTTAGGGTTAGACATAGAGGGATATTGAGGTTAGGGTTAGGGTTAGAAGTACTGGGTAGGGGGATATTAGCCGTAGTGGGCTCAAAAATTAGAGACCCCCAGGAGGACCTGGCGGGTTAGGGAAGAAAAATTAACCTGCTCCCCACCGAAGGTGGGGGGCAGAAATGCACTCTCCACCCTGGGGGCCTTGAGTGTCACCACCCGAAGGTGGTGGGGTTTCAAAAAATTCGGCTTAGAGCCATAAGATCAGCCCTTGCCGCGACGTTTCGGCCATACTAGGCCTTCATCAGGCGTGCTGATCTAGATAAAAGTGTGGTGCCACATTTGGCCTCTCCTCACTTTTGTCCCTTCTGGCTTTTTCCCTTTCCTTTTCCCTTTTTCCTACGTTCCCTTGTAACCCTTCCTTTACTTTTTGTAATTGTGTCCGAATTGGTTCGTGTCTTGTCTTATATGGCTTGTGATTGTTTCTTCTTGTGTATAATCGTAATTTCTGTTTGTCTCTATGTGAATGATGTTGTTTCCCCTTCCAATTGTTTTTGTGTTTTTTGTGTTGTCCCCTCTATGTGTCC
>NC_055678.1:730718-788218 GCF_017976325.1 Chelmon rostratus
TATTTGATTACTTTTGTGACTTTGCAGATTTAGATTAATAAAACATTTCTGATTCCACAGAAGTTGGGACATCAGGATGTGATCGCCTGCTGATAAACTCACCTGAAAACAGCACAAAGTCAATGAGCTCATCAGCCTCAGTGATGGTTGTAAATATCTTCTTATCGTGGATCTGATGGAACAGGAGCAACAACTCACGGATCCTCTCATGACTCCTGAAGCACGATTAAACTGTTGTAAAGTTTTGGACTTAAAGCACTTCGTAACAGCTACGGAAAGAAGGTCGTCTTGTTTTGATATCCTCATAAAAGTTAACACTGATTTGAATGACAACACGGAGCATTACTGAGCCTAACCTGAGCCTACATTTAACTCAAAGCTTTCCAAACTCAGCCGAACCAAAGTGCTTCTTCACTCAGGACTCGTGATGCAGCTCTGGTGTCAAAGTCCTGCTCTTTGTAGGCAGACCAGCCACAATCTCACCAGCGATTCCACTTCCTTAAAACACCAAAAATGACCAAATGACATGACGTGCACAGAGAGACGTGCACAGAGGGACGTGCACAGAGAGGCTAGGTGCAACAGAAAAAAGGCTTCTTCACTTTGCTGCCTCACAGCCGCTGACGTACGTCATCACCTCCCACAGTTTCCTCGACCGCCGTGAAAGACGAAGCCGGTGTTTCCAGATTTATGCACAACGCAGCTCATTTCACTAAAGTGAGAAAAATGTCTTCTCAGTATGGTCGTACGCTCCCTCTGTTGCCCCCTTTGCTCCCCCTCCCCATCGTGATGTCACACCTGACTCGCTGAGGTCGTCGAGGTGATGTCAAGGATTTGACATTAGGATGAATAATTAATCAAAGCTGAAAGAAGATATCATTCACTCCTAGATTCACATGGCAGCTGCAGGTTCTCGCTATTAGACATGTAAGAAAGGTCGTTCCTTCCAGATGATTACAGCTCAGTTTGGTATCTGCTCTGAAATCTTTTTAAATAGAACAAAATGTTTGTGCACACTGTAGTAAAAGACAGATTTAATACAAGAAGAATTTAGAAAATGTGATGCTGTGCTGCAGCTTGAAAAGCACATTAAAAACAGACTGCAGCGCCATTAATTAACAGTTTCCTTATTAAGACGGAGCCTCTCACTTCCTGAAAGGAACACGAGTCTGGAGTTTCAGGCAAATCCTGCCAGCATCTGGGATTGTTTTGCATTATTTTTTCTTTATTTCACATTTTGTTACTTTCACCTGTTGAGTAGTCGTGAATCTTTTGCTTGTTCAGTGTCTCACAGTAAAGATCATTTGTTGCCCACAGACTCCAGGGCGATGTCTCAAACAGCTGTTTTCCTTTTCTTCTGCCCACTTCAGTCCCCAGAGACGGAGAGTGAAAAGGCTGCAGCGAAGAAAATGAATGAATCAGAAAATTCATCACAACATGGAAAAAGAAAGGCTTGCTTGTATGTAGGTTATGTTATATAAGAAACACCCACAAGCATGTTGTTCTTTTGATGAAGCATGGACCCGCGTGAGGGTGACGGCTGTAATCAGTGGCGTACTCAGAAGTCTATTAAAAGTTTATTCAGTGAGTTTATATTAAATTAATTTCTGGAGTTTGCACACCACATCCTTTGAATGGAAAAAACCTACAGACTTTCTATTTTAACGGAGGTGAACACATCCAGCATGTGTCATTTTAATAAAGAGGAAAGCTTCCAGCTCAAACGGCTCTGCTCCATCAGTGAGACTGACACCACCACTGCTCCTCAGCTTCAGCCTTCAGGTGAAACATTTTAACAATCACCTGATTGATCAGTAGATGGTGAGTAAACACAAGTTAACATTCGTCAAACATTAAAAACTAGGTGCTCTCTCTCGTGGTTGTTTCCCTCAACCAGCCAAGTGACATGTATGACTCCATGAATAATGTCCAGACAGAAACATGCTGTCTTCACTCAGAGACTGTTTGTCCAGAGGACGGACAGAGCTTCATCACATGGTGCAACAACAATCACCTGAAGATCAATATCAGCACAGCCAATCAGCTCGTGGTGACTACGATGCTTCAGATATGGACGCCGCTGCAGAGACGCTCCAGACTGTGAAACATGGAGGCTGATTACAGCTGCAGCTCCTGCCGGACATCCACTGCAACTTCTATTGTTATTAGCTATGCTACCATCATTATCAGATCATTAGTGCCGTACTGTGTTCATAATTTATCTGCTAATAATATGTTAATACATCACATACATAAATATATCACACAGGCACACACCATGCCATGTGTACCTCACATACCTATAAATCTATTACAGCTGTCAAAACTGTGATTTCTGTCCGACCCTGAACCCCCCTCTCTGTAAAAACATAATACAGAGTCTGGGGCCTTAATGTGCATCAGTGCAGGTCAGAATGATGTTATGTCTGAGGGGAAATTCACATGTTACAGCTGCACAGCAACAAGCTGAGAGATAGAAAACAGATTTTTTTTAAATAAATAAGTAAACTGAAGTGAAATAAGAAATGAAATAAATTGGAGATTATATACAATAAATGCATTACAGCAGACTATATATATATATATATATATATATATATATATATATATGAATTGTGCCAGTGTTTGTGTGAAAGAAGTCCAGTTGTGCAACTCTGGCAGCAATGAATTATATATAGTGTATAGGTATGAATAATAAGTGGAATATGAATAATAATTTTATAAATTGTGTTGTACTATATATATGTGCAATGTACATAACATAAACACACTAGACAGAAATAATACAATAAAATATGAAGTATCTGCACTAGAAACTGAGGATACTATGATACAGCTTTGTAAATATACTATGATATAAAAACACAGTGACACCAATATACTAGAAGTATTGTGTTGTTATATAATGATATAAATGATATAATGCAATCTAGAATACAAATGTTATAGATATGTTACTATTTCTTATAACATTACACACATTTAGACCTGAACTTTATGTTTGTGTGTGTAAAAAGCTCCATTTCTGTTTCTCTGCTCTATGAATCCACATCCTGCATGTGATGTCGCCCGTGTTTGCTCTGCTGCCCTGCTCCAGTACACAGCTGCAGAAGATGAGCCCTGATAATTGTGTCATCAAATCCTCAGATGACGCAGCTATCTTGGGCTTAATGCACAAGAATAGCACCCCATCAGAAAAGGAGAAATGGTGTGATAAGAGCCACCTCGCACGGAGTGTAGAAAAGATGGAGGAGTTGTTGATCCCAGAGGTAAAAGCCTGTGTTTATCCATCATGAATCCATCACACACGTCAGTTCCTGCAGGAAACATGAAGCTACGCTGACAGGACGCCAACCCAGGAGGGTCACACTGAGACAGTTTGTTCCTGGTTTCAGGACACAGGCCGGTTTATGGAGCAGCTCGGTCCTGGAGAGCATCGTCGGATTCACTTCTTCAGCCTGACTTCTCTGTGCAGCTGAATACTTTTATACAGACAGTCTGGAAGGTGACAGAGCTCCGTAGCACCTGCATGAGTCGTTTTTTATGGCATGCAGATAAACGTCCCTCTGACTGAGCTCACATACGTCCATCAGACTCTGGTAGAAGTGGACTGAATGTCCTCACTAATGTAGTGCGTCCAACTCTGTGAAGTTTAGTGAAGCTGTTCAACAAGAGTCCATAAAGAAAAGTTTTTCCCTCTTTGCTGGCCTGCACAGGACCGTGACCTCAGTGACCTCAACCCCATCCAGAAACTTGATGAACTCGTTAGACTTTATCACCCAACAACAAGGTTGAGCCTCGCTGACATTTTTGTGGTTAAACGGGTGCAAATCCCAGCAGCCAGGTTTGAAAATCTGGTGTAAAGTCTGAGACCAGCAGGGTAGAGGCTGTCGTAGCAGCAGATTAACAGCCAATTGTTTGGAAAGAGAGTTTGAATGAGCACAATTGGGTGTCTACATACTTTTGGCCATGTGCTCTCTATGGTTTAGAAAAATTATTTAATCAAATGTAGGAAGATGTCAAGTGTAAAAAGTACCAGAAGTGAAAATTCAGTATTAAATGTATTTAAAATATTTCAATAAATATTAAAACGATTGAGACAAGATATCGAATCAATACAAGTGAAATGATACAACAACGAACCAGTTCAACATGTGCTAGAATATATGTGTGGTGAGACCACCTGAGACTGAGGACTGGACTGCAGACCATGTGAGACTGAGGACTGGACTGCAGACCATCTGACACTGAGGACTGGACTACAGACCACCTGAGACTGTGGACTGGACTCCAGACCACTGAGGACTGGACTGCAGACCACCTGAGACTGAGGACTGGACTATAGACCACCTGACACTGAGGACTGGACTATAGACCACCTGAGACTGAGGACTGGACTGCAGACCACCTGACACTGAGGACTGGACTGCAGACCACCTGAGACTGAGGACTGGACTACAGACCATCTGAGGACTGAGGACTGGACTACAGACCATCTGACACTGAGGACTGGACTGCAGACCACCTGAGACTGAGGACTGGACTGCAGACCACTGAGGACTGGACTACAGACCACCTGAGACTGAGGACTGGACTGCAGACCACTGAGGACTGGACTACAGACCACCTGAGACTGAGGACTGGACTGCAGACCACTGAGGACTGGACTGCAGACCACCTGAGACTGAGGACTGGACTACAGACCACTGAGGACTGAGGACTGGACTACAGACCACTGAGGACTGGACTGCAGACCACCTGACACTGAGGACTGGACTGCAGACCACCTGAGACTGAGGACTGGACTACAGACCACTGAGGACTGGACTGCAGACCACCTGAGACTGAGGACTGGACTACAGACCACTGAGGACTGGACTGCAGACCACTGAGGACTGGACTACAGACCACCTGAGACTGTAGACTGGACTGCAGACCACCTGAGACTGAGGACTGGACTGCAGACCACTGAGGACTGGACTACAGACCACCTGAGACTGAGGACTGGACTGCAGACCACTGAGGACTGGACTACAGACCACCTGAGACTGAGGACTGGACTACAGACCACTGAGGACTGAGGACTGGACTACAGACCACTGAGGACTGGACTGCAGACCACCTGACACTGAGGACTGGACTGCAGACCACCTGAGACTGAGGACTGGACTACAGACCACTGAGGACTGGACTGCAGACCACCTGAGACTGAGGACTGGACTACAGACCACTGAGGACTGGACTGCAGACCACTGAGGACTGGACTACAGACCACCTGAGACTGTAGACTGGACTGCAGACCACCTGAGACTGAGGACTGGACTGCAGACCACTGAGGACTGGACTGCAGACCACCTGAGACTGAGGACTGGACTGCAGACCCTGTGAAACGGTGTCACTTCATGCAGTTTGCCACTTCCAGCCACGTACAGACGCTTTTTCTTCACAGTCTGGAAAGCAGAAGGTGTGAGGAGTTGGTCTGGGTGGAGGATGCAGCCATTGGTGGAGCCATGTGGCTTTAAATGTAAGCTGTGGGATTGTTTGCATCGAGCTTGTGCTATAAATACTCTCCAGGCTGCTTTTTTCTGGTCTCCTCTCCTGTTGAGGACCTGCTGAGTCTGTGATTGGCTACAGTTTGTCTTCTTCTATCTAAACGAGAATATTCTTTGACTCTTCTGTGCAGGTTGCTGACAGATACGTCGCCTTGGCCCCCCCTCTTGATGCGGGGTGAGTCGAGCCGTAGACAGAGGTGTTCTCGTTAAAAGCAGAGACTGACGCTGCTATTCCCGCGACATCACCATCCCACACGAGCGGAGCTCCACGGTGTGCGGTGTGATGCTCAGTCCTGCACAGTAGCAGCTCCAGGAGGCGTGCGCGTCCCTGCCACAGGAGCCCGGGAGGAGGACCGGACCAGAGGCCAGCAGGCTTTCACCGGGCGCTGACACACCGTGAAAGAGAGCGCTTTTTCGGGGGTGCTGTGCCCCCGCCTCCCGCCCCCCCGAGCGATGGCATCCACGGATCGATCACCGGGAGCGCGTGAGTTATCCTCTTTATACAATCCGTGCGATGTGTTTCATGTGACGGATGCAGTGTGTGAGGAAGACACGGAGCGAGCTGACAGCGTAGCGCATCACAGCCATGTTTGAGACATCGCACCAGCAGCCTCGGCTTGAAACGGGCCGAACACGCGGATGAAGATGACAGAAAGCCTCATCCGCTCCGTTTATTAATCGTGCGCGCAGTTTGTTTGCAGCTGATGCACATCTGCTCAAAGGAGACGCGTGTGCGCGCCGCGTTGGCACCATCAGCACCGCGCGGAGCGAAGCCGCGGCCGCGGGCTGCCTTCAACTTCAGCTGCGATGGAAGTGGTCAGCAGAAGTAGTCCTCATCTGTCGGGTCGCGGTTCTCTGGCCTGCTTTTATCTCTGCACGGCAGCGTCCCGGAGAGTTACAACAAAAAGATAAAGAAGCTTTTCCAAACGTCAGCAGGCGTCAGTAACGCACCGCGCCGCCCCGCACCGCCCCGCACCGCAGCGCACCGCCGCGGAGCTCTGCTGCGCTCCACCAACTATCAGTAGATTTTTAATAGTGAGCCTGAGACACTGATGCACACACACTTTTCAGTTCAGTGAAAACAAGACTCTCTGAAAACATTTAGGAAATTTAGGAGCTATTTTTATCTGAAATGTGTCAATACTTTGTGCTAAATATAATAAACTGAACTCGGGTTTCTGTGGTTACTGGTGATGATGGATGGGATGGATGAAAGTCACAGAAAAACAGATCACCTGTCATGAATCTCTCAGGCTTCAGTACAGGCATCACAGCCGAACTACACCCCCTCTGAATAACACCTGAGTGTTGCAGAACAGTGTGAAACAGTGTGAACCGGATTGGAAACATCCCTCTAAGAATACTGAGAAATTCTGTGTCGGGAGATTAGATTAGATTAGATCAGACTTTAGTGATCTCACAATGGAGAAATTCACTTATACAGAGAGGGGGGGGCAAACAGCAAATGGAGGTGCAAACAGAGATATTTTTTTAATCTGAAGAATTGTCATTATTTTGCACCGTAGAAAAGATAAATGCTCGTGTCTATTTTGTTATAAAAAGGCTAAAAGCCTGCAGCAATGCTAGCAGCTGTGTGAGGTTGTACTCTGCACAGTGGTGCTTTGAGCTAAATGCTAACATCAGCATGCTAACATGAAGACAACGCAAACACACTGATGTTTAGCAGGTTTAATGTGAGCCATGTTCATCATCTTTGTTTTATCTGATAGCATGCTAATATTTGCTAATTAGCACGAAACGCAGTATATCTGAGGATGAAGGGACTTTGATTGCTTTCGTTTTTCAGGCTTGGACACATTGACGTTTTGATGGTGCTAAAAACGTGACAGACTAACCAAAGTTATTGCGATCATCCTGCTGGGACCACGAGTGACTGAAATACTTCAGTCGCCGGAATAAAATTCTAGCGTTGTATGCTTCTGCAAATTACGGATACATTCAATTTGTATGTTTATGTATGAATGTTTCTCTATAGGTCAGTATCAAAATGATGTAGCTCACATTAGCGGTTTATGAGTCCTCATCAGGAGGAGGAGGAGATGTTGGTGGCGTGTCAGCAGACACTGCTTAAGCGGTACTCGTGGTGACGAAACCGGATCTTTTCCCAACCCTCGGCAAGTAGCTTTTATGCTACGTGGACCTCAACCACAGCCTCATCAGACGATAACATTAAAGCCTGAAACCAAGTTTGAGCGTGAATAAGCGTAAAGTTTCTACACATCCGTGGTTTGCAGAAACGTACATTACCAACATTTATGATGGCCACTGGGTCCATCAGTGTCTGTCGAGAGATTTCATGTTGAACCAAAGCATACGGACCGGCGGCGCTGCCTGGCCTCGGTCTACACCGCCAGCAAGGCTGAACACGTCGACGGTCTCAGGGAAGGCGCTAATGGCTCAGAAATTCAAACACTGAGCATCAGACTGAGGACGGGACAGCTAAATGAGACCTTTCTGCTCGTGTTGGGAGAGTTTGCAGGTGAACGTAGCCGCATTGAATATTGTGATAAAGATGTGTCAGATTATAGTCGTGCCTCGATAGCAAACGCAGGATGTCTGTCTGACGTGAGTCTCTCAGGGGGGAGCTACCGTGTTTCCACAGCTTGGCACAGTTTGGCTCGGCTCTGCTCAGCTCCAGTGTTTTTGGATCCAGGTACTTTTCTGGATTTTGTTTTACCTCCTCAGCGTGGCCGTGATTCTTAGCTGATCGTCATGGCGACGACAGATAAAACTGCCCTCACATCATCTTCATGGCGCGGTTTTGACTGAATAAAAAAATTGCGGTTGCAGTTTGTGGCCAGTGTGACGATCGCAGTGACGATTCTCTCTGACCAATCAGCGGCCTGCAGGGTTGCTCGGAACAATCGACTGAGGTGATAAAGCACAAGGTTTTCAACCAATCCGCATCCATAGTTATAATGTGCTGACGAACGTGATTGGCCCGGATCGTGTTCAGAGCTGTAGTCGCTACCGGTGGGTCGTACGTTGCCTATTTTGGCGGAAAACAAATCAAATCCGTTGTCAGTGAACAGATTCAGTATGAACACTGGTCTGACTCGGCAGGTCCGTTAATTAGCCCTGGAAGCCGGGTTCGTCCTCTCCGGTCTCGTGGAAAAACCCGACTCCTAGCCCGATAATGAGCTCTGCGGTGGCGTCCGTCTGTCCCTCGCCGTCTCTGCTGTGGCCTGGAGGAGGGGTCAGCAGGTCACATTAAGAACTCGTTTTTCCCTCCTCATTCATCTGCAGAGCCTGAACCGACCCCTCCTCACACTTCACTAGATTACCACCACTTAATTCGAAGCCTTCAGCCCACCCTCCTTGTCAGATCCCTGGGGGTCCCGTCCGAGGGAGGTAATATAAGGAAGCGAATCATGGCGTAAGCCTACCTGCTAATCGCCAATCACATCGCCACTGTACTGCTGTACAGTATCTCATGGGTCTGGCCTTGTTTTTCTGTGTGTCTGCCCTCGTTAATCATGCCCCCCCCCAACACACACACTTTTAAATTGGATCGCAGCGAGCTCCTCCGTGCTTGACGCTGTTGTATAATGTACTTTGTTATGTGCTGATGATGCTGTTGATGCTGTTTTTCTGAAACATGAGGTCTGGGAGGAAACGGCTTCTCGGTCTGATCTGCTTTCTACCGAGGACACTGGCTCGGTCCAATTCAACATCACTTCGATCAGGGTTTTATATTCTGCTCTGTTTGATGGCATCAAGCCACTTTACAGGAGAGCGCCTCCAACAGTTTGGCCGCAGCTTCGTTATCATGGAGGATTCACAGTCAGAGACGCCCCCATCACATGTTTATCACATGTGTGAGTGTTTCAGAGGCAGCGTCGTGCCGGCTGACCGTGAGGAGGGTTGTTCTGGAGTGACGCCTGTACCGTGCCGGTGTGTGTGTGTGTGTGTGTGTGTGTGTGTTGGAGGTGGATGAGGCTAACTGACGCAATCAGACAGAGAACGTTGGCTCCTTCGATCGAACAGTTTTTCTCTGTTAAATGAATCGCCGTGCAGAAGCCAAAGGGATTTCAGCTGAAACAGTTCGACGCTCTGGATAATTCTACTGAATCATATCCTCACATGAAACCACGTAGCTCAGGAACACATCAAGCCTCATTCAAATCCAATTGATCGAGCAAAAAACTGCAAATTGCTGCTCAGTATTGTGAAGTCGGGAGAAGCAGCAGATTCTGGATCTGTTTCAGTTTTTACAGCTGCACATTTTAAACTCTGCAGATCCCTCAAATAACGTTCCTGCAAACTGAACATCAAGTTCTGACAAGCATGTAATTATAATCTGTTTTTCACTTATTATAATTAGCAGCATTCTTCTCACAAACATGTTGATGATGACAATTAAAATTACAAATGGTGCAAGGTTCAGACTTCTGTTATTTTCCTTATCTCCGTCATATATATATATATATATATATATATATAAATGTTGAACAGTATAACTGTTCCTGTAGGTACAGCCTTAAAAGCTGCACACATTGCATGTAAAGCCATTATAGGCCATCATAAGGTTGTTTCATATCTGGAAATGTCTACATTGTGTCTACATTACCCACAATGCAATTCAAACAGCTACCGTTCAACCGGCCACTGATTCTGGGTTGTTGCTGTCTCAAGTGTTTGTCAGATTTTGCGCAGCTACACCTGAAGCTACAAAAGGCTTTGTGATATGTTCACATTTTACGTTAATGTGTAAAATATGTGGAGTTAAAGTAGCGGAACGGTTGCAGAAATGGTGAACAGAAAGCAAACAGTGCTCTCTGGCTTCCCATCGTTCCAGCCCAAACTCCTCCATATGACCTTTGGTGGTGCAGTGACATTACGCTGCATCAGCTGTAGCTCTTGACGGACAGGAGCAGTAATTCACATGAGAGATGTCATTAAATGTAATCACATGTTGTTTTGGGCATTTGAACAAACGACTGACGCAGCATTTTGCTGTTGTTAAGTCTATTTAGAGGAATGACTGTTCTTCAGGGGCCTGGACCTGAACCGGACAGTCTGAGAGTTAGAGCTGTCAGCATGTGAAGAGCAAACACATCTGTGTTCATCTGGTCTCTTTAGAGTTCAGTTCTGACTCAGTAACACACTGAAACATTCAAACATCCTCCAAAACAAAGTCAGCCAACCAAACAAAGGGTAGCCCATAATAATCAGATTTGTCACTTTCAAACCTTAAACACGGTGAACAGGATTCGGCTGAAGCGGGTGTGCTGGGTGGTTTCGTGCTTTGTGTTAAGGGTCGTTTTTTTCAGACCGGCCTTCAAAGCAGGATTTGAAAATACCACAAATACCGAAATACTTCGTTTCCTTTCTGACAGTTTACTGCGCCTCAGCCCCGTCAGGACGGAGCGAAGCGTGAGAGCTGGAGGTCGTCTGTTTCCTCCATCGCGACGCTGCTCGTCTGGAACAGGTTCTCTGACGGCTTCGTCGATGGTGTTAATGATCGCTCGCCGCGGGGTCGCGGGGGGACAAGTTCAGCACAAATAAACCTCTGATGAATCACTGTTCAATTAAACGTGAAGTAAAACGGATCTAAACAGCCTGCGGAGAACAGAAATAGAGTTTATGATTCAGACAAACACTTAACGAGTAACTGTGACTCTGTCTGGAGCCACATGATGCTGCATGAAAAACTCAAACCCAGCAGCCGCGTCGCTCGCCCCAGCATGGCGACGTCGGTCTGATGGTCGGGCTGACGGTCGGTCGGTTTAATGATCCTCAGATCACTTTTCCTGCAGTACCACCATGAGGTTAATATTTGTGGTGAGTGAGTGAGATATCTCACGCCACGACGTTTGGTACGCACATTCATTGTCAGGATTTACATGAATGTTTCTGGGGATCCGCTGACACTTCATCTAGCGCCACCACCAGGTCAAACATTTAATTCATCCAGTTCTTGCAAAATGAGCTTTCACCACAGCCTCAGCTGTGCTTTGTGTTTAAAGCTAATTAGCTAACATGCTAAATTCAAATGATGACTACAGTAAACTTTATACCTGCTGATTAGCATGCTAGCATGCTAATTATGACAATGCTAGCATGCTGAGGCTAGCATTGACCTTAGCGGAGCGATTGTAGACTCTCATGTTCACATGTTGCTACAAAATAACATTTAGTGTCTGCTGTCTCCACTAGAATTTAGAATAAAGTTCTGTTTGAACACTGTTTAAGATAAGAGATAAGATAAGATAAGACTTTATTAATTTGGTTGCACAGCAGCTAATGACAAACCCGCCGGCAGGCTGCTTGTTAAAGGCGCTTCCTGGTTGATAGTTAATATAATTTCAGATAACATTAGATTATGCCCACTTTAAAAGTTTGATTGCAGCATCGCAGCAAAGGAAACACAGTTTAGTGAACACTGACGTCTGAGGCGGTAATAACTCACTCTGTTCACTCTACAGCTTGATGATGCTGTCGTTTCCTCTGAGCACCTGAGAGCCGGGCTGAGACATGAGAATATGAGGTCATTTATCTCACTCTGCAGTATCATCACCGGTGGGCAGCATATATTACACCAAACACACACACACACACGCACACACACACCCAGGAAGTGTCCTGCCTGGAAACAGAGCTGACATAATTCACAGAGAGCTAATTTATGCAAAACCTATTCCATTTTCCTCCGATGTCATTTTCATACTCATTTGCAGTGTTTCCTGCCCCCGGGCCGGCTCTCGCTGTGAATCCACACACTTATGCTATGATTACGTTCATACACATAAATATGGAGGTTTATGTAAGCTACTTACAGACTGAATCACTAAATGAGGAGGGAGAGCAGAGGCCCTGCTGGCTGATGGAATATTCATAGACAGCTTTTAAGGGTCACAAGGGGTAACGGAGGGGGGAGACAGGGGGAACTAAGAGGGAACGATGCACTGCTGTGTCTTCATGATGCTATCAGATTGTTCCATTTAGGCCTGGCTTGTGAATAAGTCAAAAGATTGAACGCAGGAGTGCGTCAGATGTTTCGTTGCATAAGTCAGTGCAGCTCTGTGTTTGACATCTGCGAAATTAAAATTTTGCAAGCGATCATGGTTTTGGGCCACGACAGGAGATAATGACCATTTCCAAAAGATGCTAACCAGTCACGACTGGTGACTAAGTGTTAATCGTTTTCAATGCGGCAAGTCCCGAAATCCAATTAACCAAAATACATCCTCAGGCCCAGCGGCATGAAAACACAGAGAAGAAGCGCTTTTTGAAGTGCGGTCGTTAAAAGTGTTAACAGCAGAGCAGCAGAGTGTCAGTCCTTTCATTTCTAACCATGAGCCGCAGCCAGAGACAGACAGGAAGTGCACGGAGGTGAAGCCCGTCCAGCTCGAGCCGGCTCTCACCGAGCAGGTTTATTTCAGTGAAAACACCAAATGACCAGTTTCCCCTGGAGGACGACTGTGCGCCAAATCAAAGCTTTGATGATTTCAGGAAACAAACGCCTGGAAAGGATCCTCCTCCAGGAGATAAGGAGGCCAAAAACCCTGGAGGCTGGCTCACACACACACACACACTCTCTCTCCCTCACACACACACTCTCTCCTCACTTTCCCTCTATTTCTTCCTGTCGCTGTGTCGTCTGTCACGTTTGCTGCCGTTCAGTTTGGGTCCTGCAGCTTGAGTTGACACATGGACCAGAAGGTTAAAGTAGTGGGACAGGTAGAACTGCTGGGATCTGGACACACTGTGACTTTAAGAAACACAGAATGAAGGAAACAGATTCAGACAGAGATCACAGAGAGATTATCGATGACATTTCAATGTGCTCACACTCTCAGGTTTACCTCCGTGTAGATACTCTCCTGTTCACTCACCTGTCTGTGTCTTTATTATCACAACTGATAGAAACGACTAAAACTACAAACACAAGACCCGAGCTGTAATATACGAGACTTTCCTTTTAACGTGGACTTCAGGAGAGATTCCAGCTCATGATCCTGGGAAACCTGATAAAATATGATTGATTAATTAGAAAGAAAGTGCTTTAACTGGAAGACAGTCTGAGTTGATTCACCACGAACAGAGCTCGCTAGTGGCGGACACACGTGTGTGTGTGTGTGTGTGTGTGTGTGTGTGCGAGCGTTTGAGTTCAGTTCAACCTCTGACTAACCCTAACCCTGACCTTGATGTGGAGTGAAACTACAGTTTAGATCCAGTATCTCCGTTCCCAGCTTTTAGCTGGAACTAGAAACATGGCCGACTGTTCTTCACTGTGCGAGCTGCCGGCGGTGGAAACCCTGAGCAGAGCGCCTCTAAAGATGCAAACCGATGCTAGAAAACCTGAGGGTCCCCCTGAGGGTTGAAGTCTGTGTAACTGTGTGACCTCACAAAGCAGTGAGGTCATAAATGAGGCTCATTTCATTGGCTGTTTAAGCGATAATGTCGCTCCTGAATTCGATCTGAACGCAGTCGAAGAATCTGTGCACAAACTCACGATTTGTTTTCTCTCTCTGCTTTCTCTTCTCTCCGTATTTGTATTTTCTTTTTATTTTTACGTAACCGTGGTGTAATATCTGTGGGCCAAGCAGTGACCGCTGAGCCTCTCTTTTCTCCGCGGGCGGCCCACCTGCGGCCCGGCGCTCCTCTCTGTCAGAGATCTGGCTTCAGATGACTCACTTTGTCAGATTTTTTCAGAAGAAGAAAGCCTCACCTCTCTCCAAACTCTCAGAAACAACACGCTCACACCTCCCACCGCCCTATTGTTCCAGAGCACCCCCCCCCCCCCGACTGCACCAAACGCCACGAGTGTTCTCACAGCCGTGCAGCAGCATCGTGAGGACGGGGTGTGCGAAACCTTGAACACTGTGTGACAGCGGGCGGATGACATAACAGCGTCGTAGCTGCGCTGCTTTGTTGTTGGAGGACACCTGGTTGCTTAGGAGACTGAAGGAATGTGATGTAACAGCAGTGTAATGTGACCACTCACTCTCTCTGCCCACTCAAGGCTCTGTGCCGACCGCGGAGGCGTCACGTAGAGTAATATGCACAGTGTGTGTGTGTGTGTGTGTGTGTGACAGGACAGACGTCCTGGTGCGAGACAGAGGCAGAAAGTCTGCTTTGGGCCGGACTCTTCGCGCTCTCTGGGGAGTCACACCTTTCTTTTTGTGTCTCAGAAAAACCAGGTTACCCACTTGCTTGTCACTTGTTACTGGACGGCCTAAACTCCCTCTGGTGCGCCTAAAAATATCCGCTCACGCTGCGAGAATGCCCCCCCGGCGCTTTGGAAGAGAACGTCTTGTTGACGTTTCAGAAAAGGCTTCCTGTTTTAATTGCGCTGCTGCTGCTGTGACCTGACTCCTCCGAAAAGGAGCCGAATCGTGCGAACGGTCGACGCCGTCGCAGCTCTCGGAACAAAGAAAGGCTGCTCCCGTCTGGAATGAGAGCTAACAAACAAACTGTCATCAGATTGACTCAAAGGATACAGAGAATAGTTTCATCTGCGAGATAATCTTTGTGTTTGCAGCGGTGCCTCGGCACAGCGCATAGATTTCCAATAAACACGGAGCTGAAATACAGCTGGCATCAGAGAGAGCGACAAGCAGACGACCGAGAAAGACTGCGAGGAAGCACCGAGTGTCTGTCTTCTGTCTGTGTGCTGCAGAGCAGAGGACAGGCAGACTTATGTAGGTCTTTACTTCAGTGACTCTGTAAAAGAGGAGCAGCTGCTTTGTATTTACAACCTCGTGCTGTTTGATGCTGCGTTCTTGTGGGCCAGCCATTGAGGACTTGCTTGTTGCTGTCAGACAAGCAGCCATAGCGTCTTGTTTGCTTCAACATCAGGTTTACCTTTAACCGCAGCACCGTTTAAAGGCACCCTGTGGAATTTTTGACCACTGGGGGCGCTATGGAGCGATGTTTTGAAGAGGACGAGAGAGCGGATACCTGACCCGACCTCATTGGGACCAGGTTTGGGCAAACATGAAGTGAATGCAAGCTACTGTGTACAAATGCCTCCGTTTCATGCATTTCCACTGATTGACAGCTGGTGGCAGTAACTTCAAGAAACGTTGCAGCGTGTGAGGAAGCAGCAGGGAGGAAGAAGAGCGCTAGCTCGTTTAAACATGCATGTAAAGTTTGATTAAGGTGTAATGAGGACAGAAACAGGTTTGTTAGGCCTCATGAATCCCCATGATGTGTTTTGGTGAGAAAGACTGAACGCAAACATCAGTCCTCAGGGTGCCCGCTGCTAACGTAGCCTGCAGCCGCCGCAGCTCGAACAGCAAACACTTACCTGACCGAAAGATACAGGTGTGTTAACATGCTTACACACAGTGTAGCCGACAATATAATCACAATACAAATAGAATAATAATAAAATATAACTTTACCATCTATATTATGAAAACTGCTGCTAGCATCTTTGTTTTGTAATGTTAGCATGTGCTAATGCTTTATGGCCACTGTTTTTGTGTAAAATCACACCAACATGCAGCCGTTGTGTGTTTGTAGTGTGTTGAAATGGTAAATAAAACCTCCACATGCTAATGTATGATAGTTAATGGATGTAGCTTTGTGTTGTAATGGCTCAGGGTTCAGAGCTCAACATTAAGAACATGTACTGCCATATAGAGGTGAAAAATATTCATTCATCAACATACACACGGTCATTTTACAGCGGTGGTTATCAACCACAGCTGTATTTGACAAACTGCTGCTTGTAAAAACACAGGTGTGCCAGACCAGGTAGAACATTCAAGATTGACCAAACATCCATGAAATAGCCCTGAAAAGCAGACGAAGACACCTCCCTGTCTCTCTGGAACAGGATCTCATGTATTCAGGGTCCAAGAACGTGTACGAGCTCATTGTGTTTCCTGCAGGAAAGCCTTGGTAGTGTCGCTGCTTGTGTGGGCTGCGGCGCTGAAAGCCAATAACCAGATGAACCGAACACAGACGGAGACAATTAATTCATTGTTCCAAGTGCGAATCAATACGATGATATCGATGATCCAGGAGGATCCATCTCTACGCTCTCTGTCATTTTCCCACGCTGGGACAAAATGTCTTGTGTAACGCTCAAAAACAACGATTTCCACATCTTACATCTCTCTGTTGTAGCTCCTACAAGATATTACAGGTTAGAAATGAGCGAATATGAGCTGAAGACAAAGGATAGAGCACACACACACACACACACACACACACACACACACACACACACGCACACAAACACACACACACACCGTGTTCAGAGCTGTGCACGATATCGCCGTCTTTCATCGTGTGGTTGATGCTACAGTCAAAGACCTTTTCATCACCTCCCCGCGCCTCTTTAATTTCACGCCAGACGCTGAGCGATAGAGAGGTGTTACATGCTTTTACTCTCTGCGGACAAAGAAAGAGCTTTTTCTGTGTGCGTGGATGGTGGGGGTGTCTTCACTCCAGTGCAGGTCTAAACTGTGTGTGTGCCCTCCCACCTGCAGGGGAAGAGGCTACAGTAAAAACATTGGTGTGTGGCGGCTGCTGCATGCATGGTTTGACGTGTGCGGGGACGGGACAGACACCTGCCGTCCAACTTACAAGCTTTTCATTTAGCTGTGATTCTTCTCTGTTCTGGCAGCGTTCGTCACCTCTCATGAGCTCAGTCGCTCAGCCTCTTCGGGTTGTTTCGAGCTAAAAGCGGATACAAAGACAAACGCATGGATGCAGGAGTTACATCAGCGCAGCTCTTTTCTGGATTTTCACATTTCAAATATTCTTACACACTGTGAACTTTTACACATTCTGTCTGCACATTTCTGCACAAAACACATTGAAATAAGCATATATTTATATTTGTCTACTTGCTATTTTTGGTGTTACGCACCAAAACACAGAGGAAAATTCCTCACAAGTCGCAACGAAGTCAAACATCCTGTTCATGAGTACATTTCTCCATTGTGAGATCAATCAAGTCTTATCTGATCTATGAAGTCAAATTGTCCGACTTTGTGTTTTGAGTCCTGAACAGGTCAAGTCAAGTCAAACAGTAAAATATAAAAGTAAAAGTATGATCAGATGAATTAACGGTCAGGTGTGCCCACAGGTTTCATTTTATGTTTATTTTATTATTATATTTTATATTATATTATTATTTTGTTTTTATATTTTTCATTTTGCCGTCAGTGCTCGAGCTCCTGCATCAGCAGCAGCACAGACGTTGGTGTGTTTGTGTGAAAGTGAACGTCAGTGTGTTTGTGTGAAAGTGAACATCGGTGTGTTTGTGGGAAAGTGAACGTCAGTGTGAAAGTGAACATCAGTGTGTTTGTGTGAAAGTGAACGTCAGTGTGTTTGTGTGAAAGTGAACATCGGTGTGTTTGTGTGAAAGTGAACGTCAGTGTGTTTGTGTGAAAGTGAACATCGGTGTGTTTGTGTGAAAGTGAACATCGGTGTGTTTGTGTGAAAGTGAACATCAGTGTGTTTGTGTGAAAGTGAACGTCAGTGTGTTTGTGTGAAAGTGAACATCAGTGTGTTTGTGTGAAAGTGAACATCAGTGTGTTTGTGTGAAAGTGAACGTCGGTGTGTTTGTGTGAAAGTGAACATCGGTGTGTTTGTGTGAAAGTGAACGTCAGTGTGTTTGTGTGAAAGTGAACGTCAGTGTGAAAGTGAACATCAGTGTGTTTGTGTGAAAGTGAACGTCAGTGTGTTTGTGTGAAAGTGAACATCAGTGTGTTTGTGTGAAAGTGAACGTCAGTGTGTTTGTGTGAAAGTGAACATCGGTGTGTTTGTGGGAAAGTGAACGTCAGTTTGTTTGTGTGAAAGTGATTGTCAGTGTGTTTGTGTGAAAGTGAACGTCAGTGTGTTTGTGTGAAAGTGAACGTCAGTGTGTTTGTGTGAAAGTGAACATCAGTGTGTTTGTGTGAAAGTGAACGTCAGTGTGTTTGTGTGAAAGTGAACATCGGTGTGTTTGTGGGAAAGTGAACGTCAGTTTGTTTGTGTGAAAGTGAACGTCAGTGTGTTTGTGTGAAAGTGAACATCGGTGTGTTTGTGTGAAAGTGAATGTCAGTGTGTTTGTGTGAAAGTGAACGTCAGTGTGTTTGTGTGAAAGTGAACGTCAGTGTGTTTGTGTGAAAGTGAACGTCAGGGTGTTTGTGTGAAAGTGAACGTCAGTGTGTTTAAATAGCTGTTTGACACTTTGCTCTCCAGAGGTGGAGGTACACAGATTCATTACTTAAGTAAAAGTACAAATACCACACTGAAAAAAACCTTACTCTAGTAAAAGTATGTAAGTATTAGAAGTTAAATGTACTTAAAGTATTCATGTTAAACTGTTCCTGTCAGTGTTTTTTAATCATATCTTATTAATATTCCTGCTGTAGATGTTTCAGCTTGAGCTCATCTGAACTACTTTATATCCTGTTGGCTGGTTTAATCTGCAGCGATGCATCATATTCTATAAGATCATCATGTGTTTGTCCTGTGAGAACCTCGTATCTCAGAAAAACAGCCTGTTTTCAGCTTTGTGACGATGCATTTCCAGCTGATCCAAGAGGCTTTTTAAACAGTTTATTTATCTGAAGAAGACATGAAGGAAAACTTCATCCTTCAGTTTATCACAAACATTTAACACATGTGGAGATACGAGCTTTTCACTGGACAGGAAGGGCAAAAAGTGAGCATGTGTTTGTGAGATGGAGTAAAAGTATAAAGCTGCATGAAGGGGAAAAACTCAAGTGCAGGTATCTTCAGTTAGCACTTATATACAGTACTCGAGTAAATGTACTAAGTTACTTTCCACCACTGCAGTTACTGTGTGTGTGTGTGTGTGTGTGTGAGTGCATTCAGTAGAGTTACTCATGTACATTTCCAAAGCCCCTCACTGTCTTTTGATTACCCTGACACACACACACTCACACACATGCCCCCCCCTTTCTGAACACTCTGGTTTTTGTGAGTAGATGAGCATCACAGGGCATCAGAGGGGGGAGGGTTTAGTGTGTGTGTGTGTGTGTGTGTGTGCTGAGGAGAAGGAGAGCAGCCTTCAGTTCAGCAGAGCGGTTGTGTCTTTTACCAAGGACAGCGACTTTCATTACAGTAATGTACTGACGCCTCGACAAAGAGGCACACGTGCAACTGGAGCGCGCACGCACGCACGGGCACGGGCACACACACACTGATGAGCAGAGGTCTATCCGCCGTGTGTTCATGATGCCACTCGTGCAAACATCTGAGCACACGCGCTCTGCTCCCACAATGCACTGCACATGTTTATCATATATTCTTTCTGATCCACACGCTCTCTGCTCCCTCACACATCGGCTCTGGACTCCGACGAGCAGCAGCAGCAGCAGCAGCAGCAGCAGCAGCAGCAGCAGCAGCAGCACCATTAATTAATCAGCAGACACAGATTGTCGTATCAGTGCCGGGAGCCAATTAAACACTTCGTTAGATTTTCACTCCTAAGCAGGTTCTCATAGATCTTTAATTCTTAAAATAACAGAGGTCGCAGTTGGAATTAACCCGTTTTTGGGGGGTCATTTTTATTGGATTTGAGAATGTTATATAATTTAGATACGGAATAAAGACTTTTTATATAATCCAGCTGCCTTTTTCTAAACTCTTGTTTGCATAATACCATGTTACGCTTTGCATTTTATGATGCATCTGTGTGGGGGTGTCTGTTACACACGCTTTTGTTTTGTGCATCTGGCGTCTCAAGAAATTTCCACTTGGGAGCAATTAGTTTGCGAGGAATGGGGATGAAATTGAAACCTAAAAATAAATAAATACATAATGAATGTGTTTGATAGTGTAACAGCAGCGTTTATAGCTGCTCTGCGTGCGTTTTTTCATTTCATGCATCTTTGCTGAACCATTTTTAGCCGTTTGTGTGTGAGAGAGAGTGTGTGTGACTATCAGTCTGTCTTTTAGTCAGTGCATGACAGCAGAACAGACACGCTGGAGGAGGATGTGATGTTCTGTGAAGCACACAAGCCTTTAGATGCAGGGCGAACAAGACAAGAGTGAGAGCCGAGTACGAGTCAGGGCCACCGGCGCTGCAGTGATCTGCTGCTCCGGCTGTCGAGGTCTCAGGCTGAAATTAATGCATGAATTCACCGTGAGGAGGAAGCTGGCGAGGTGTGTGTGTGTGTGTGTGTGTGTGTGATGGGATCTGGCTGAAGGCTGTGAAATCATAGCACGCTGTACCGTTTAGCACTACGTCTTCCTCGCCACCTGACCCTCCCCCCAGCAGGAACTGTAGCCTCGCTGAATGGAGCAGAACCACACGGCGTCATGTGCTGTGTAATAATTACACACTATTAATTAATAAACCATACATCCATCCCATCACATCCCACAGAGGGCGGGACCCTCTCTGTACCCCTCAGTGAAGCCCACTGCTCGGTACGACGCCATGATATCAGAAGGTTTCAGCTCTCGATTAGGTCAGCAGTGTTTTCATGATCAAAGTGTTCATTGTTTGTCGCTTTTGTTTAATTAAAATGTGAAAAATGAGGCTCTTCAGTTTAAAACTGTCACACCTTCTATTATAACAGCTGCTTCTTGAGACCCTGCGGTCATGGAGCAACATCAGCGGTCAGTTAGTCGTGTTTCTGGCCTCCAACGCTCACTCGCCTTAGCTTGTTGCTAACCGTGTCTGTGCTGGAAATGAAGCTGACGAGCGTCGCTCTTCATCTTACAGTTGATCCGTCGTTATTCTACACGTATTGATCAGTGCACATTCAAACACATCATCTGCCCTGTGGTGAGGCGTCACATCACGCTTCGTCTTGTTGTGCATCTGGCGCCGGGAGCGGCCATCTTTAACTCCATCCTGCCGCTGTGGCAGCTGTGAGAAGTTTCAGGGAGAAACACACACGCACACGCACACACGCACACACACACAGGTGTGTTTGTGACTGCGTGTGGTCGTGGTAACAGGAGGGTGGGCTTTAATTACAAGCAGAGGAAGAAAGAAGTCGTTCTCGTCCTCCTCGTCTCTTTGCTCCTGGGACGCAGCTTAGCTCGACTTTGACTCACATTCAGAGCGAGGGAATCCAAGTATCGGACTGCCGGTAGTGTTAATGAGGGGATTAACGTCTTTGTGAGCAAAGTTCTCATTCAAAGTCAAGATGGAGGCTTTTTTCCTCCGCTCAGGGGGGCTGTGATGAACTTTGCTGCCAAATACCAAGATGGATGAACGACAGCGAGCGAGAGCAATAGAGGAAGAGAAGAGGGGGTGGTGGGAAAAACTGGAAGGAATCGACATTTCGCTGCAGCTCCAGTTGAAAGAAAGACGAGGAGAGAGAGAGAGGAGAGAGAGAGGAGAGAGAGAGAGGAGAGAGAGAGGAGAGACAGATGATGAGAGAGAGGCAAGGAGAGAAAGAGAGGAGAGAGAGAGGAGAGAAAGATGAGGAGAGAGAGAGAGGAGAGAGGAGAGACAGAGGAGAGAGAGACAGAGGAGAGAGAGAGGAGAGAGAGAGGAGAGAAAGATGAGGAGAGAGAGAGGAGGGAGAGAGAGGAGAGAAAGATGAGGAGAGAGAGGCAAGGAGAGAAAGAGAGGAGACAGAGAGGAGAGAGAGAGGAGAGAAAGATGAGGAGAGAGAGAGGAGAGAGAGAGGAGACAGAGGAGAGAGAGAGGAGAGAGAGACGGGGAGAGAGAGAGAGAGGAGAGAGAGGAGAGAAAGATGAGGAGAGAGAGAGGAGGGAGAGAGAGGAGAGAAAGATGAGGAGAGAGAGAGAGGAGAGAAAGACGAGGAGCGAAAGAGAGGAGAGAGAGAGGAGAGGAGAGAGAGAGAGGAGAGAAGGAGAGGAGAGTGTGAGGTAGCAGACAGAAAAAAATAAAGCAACACAGCTCATTGTCTCCATCCTGCCCTGCCATCAATCAGCTGAATGGCAGCTGCCTTACTCTCTCTCACACACACACACACACACACACACACACACACACACACACACACACACACACACACTCTCCCTCGCTCTCTCCTACGCGGCTGATTCCCTGAGTGATGAATCATGGCGCGGTTTGGCACAGCACGGCGTTTGTTAGAGGTGGTGTTTTTGTCCTGCACTGACAGCCTGTGTAAGTGCTTTGTATAGTGTGTGTGTGTGTGTGTGTGTGTGTGTGTGGTAGGAGAACACAGTGTCTTGTAGGTACCTGAACGCCTCACAGCTACAACAGCTTTATTTAACAGAGCAGAGCAGACACAGAGCTGCTCTCCAGCCTTTAACTCATAAAACACACTTCATAGTAAAACATACTGGATTGTTGTGTATTTATTAGTTTATTACGTTATTCTGTCATTACACATGACTCCTGTGATGTGATTGAGCTAATTTGATTTTAATGAGTTCGTTAACAGCCCAGATTCCACTAAAGTTGTCGGCTGTGAAAAACATGCACAAGTCGTGCATGAATGACTCATTTCAGGATACAAATCAGGGGTTTAGCCACCATTCAGGACACTCAAGTCATATTATCAGGATTTTCTTTTCATTTCTTTTTAAATTCTACAATTAAAAACATTTTACAGGCTGATTCCTGCATTGACGAATCCACCAAACAGCTCCAGTGACAGACAGGTGGTGCAGAGACAGGAAAGAAGACGACTGGTACGACTGTTGTGATGTCACGAAAGCTTTGCATATATTAATATTGTTGAATGCACTGAGGAAATATCAAAAAAGAACAAATCAGTGATGCTACAGGCACACTTTGATCAGTTTGAAGGTTTTGTTTACTTATTGTCATCGTGAGAATTAAAAATGTACAGAAAATGTAATTGATGAGTAAACTAAATATAAGAAAAACTGAAATGATTAACGAGGGGGTGTACTGTGGAAGGTTGAGCCACGTTTTCACATCACAGGAGTCAGCAGACTGTAAATCAGTCATGGCACGAACGACTAAATCATCAAAATAATTATTTCAGTTCTATTTCTAATAACCTGATTATGAAAACGGTCTTAAAATCCAAGCAGTGGTGGTTCTCGAGTTCTCGAGTACCTGACTCCAGCGGTACCTGCTAACACCTCCTGAACCAGTCTGGAGGAGCAGATGGTCAGTGTTCATCACAGCAGGCTGGAGTTAAACTTATTAGACTAACAGCTCAGCGGAGGCGCTCACAAATCATCCTTCACTTTGTTGTTTGTATTTCAACAAAAACATCACGTAGACGTAAAAGCAAAAACTGGTCTGAGGGACGTAGTGAAACTCTGAAACGCCGACTCTCAGTGAACACCTGCACTGTGTCGTCCTATGAGGCGTCCTCCTCCCTTCTGCTCCTGTAAGTGGGCTGAAACCGAAGCTGTTATCACCATTTGACCCAGGTCTGACAGCTTTCACAGGTGTTCACCTGAACGACGTCTCGAGGAGACTCGACTGTCCGTCATCGGCGTGATGATGGACAGGAGCTGTGTGGCAGGCTGTCCGCTGGCAGCTGAGGCGCTAAGCGAGCTAAGCTAACCAGATCTCACCCCAGTAATGCTGGAGATGACAGCCTGAACGACGGCCGCGCTACACATCGTGACTTCAGCCTGCATGAATGTTGTTTTATAAAGGTGCGTTTTTGAGGTTGTTGGTTGGTTGTGATTGGTCCATCTCTGCTGTAGACCAGTACAGGAAGTCTTTAACAACCAGATCACTGCTGTGTGTTTGCAGTATGTAAATACTGAATGTTTCATTTCAGCAGATACTCGCCTCCTGCAGCATCTCATATATTCTGTATCATTTATATTTGTGTAAAGTTTAGAAAGTGTAGCTGAATGAAGTACATTCACTCAAGTACTGTACTGAGGTATGAATCTGAGGTACTCTGCTTCATTTCAGAGGTAAGTACTGTACATTTTACTGCATTTCATTTGTCTGACAGCTTTAGTCCTGTCCAGTGAAAACCATGTATCTCCATGTGTGGTGATTCTGAATCAACTGAAGTTAAAAATTCTCCATAAAGCTTTCTGAGATACGAGGTTCTCACAGGACAAACACATGATGATCTTATAGAATATGATGCATCGCTGTAGAAACCAGCCAACAGGATATAAAGTAGTTCAAATGAGCTCAACCTGGAAAACGCTTTAGCATGAATACTTTTACTTTAAGTACTTTAAGGCCAGTTTGCTGATAATACAAGTTTTACTTTCTGAATGCAGGAGTTTTACTTAATACAATAATACTTAGTATTTTCACAACGTATTAATACTTTGACTTAAGTGAAGGATCTGATCATCTCGGTTAAGACGTCAGACTGATAACTGATCAATTTAAAGGATAACTTTTGTTTTTTACAACCTGGACCTTATTTGTAGCATTAAATACGACCATTTACTCCTCCAGACAACTTTGGTGGCATTTGGAGTCGTTTTGAAGAAATTAGCCCCAGAGGAGCGGCGCGTATATCCGTATAATGCGAGTACTCGGGGCATCCATGCGCAGCCTCTATATAACGCATAATCTGCAGAAACTCGTTCATATTCCAATATTTTGTTCTGATATGCTGGTGCTATTCCCCTCTGAGCCCGTGGTGGCATGTTATCAACATCCGGCGTCTCTAGGCAACTACCTCTGACGTAGATGATGTCATTACCGAACGCCGGGCGCTGCGAGCAGCCGGCCACCACACGGCTGACTCTGCGGCGGTCGGCTACGAATACGCAATAACGAACCACAGCTGTGCCAAACTACAGCTAAACTAGCCGACCGCCGGCTCAGAGGGGAATAGCACCAGCATATCAGAACAAAATATTGAATATGAACGAGTTTCTGCAGATTATGCGTTATATAGAGGCTGCGCATGGATGCCCCGAGTACTCGCATTATACGGATATACGCGCCGCTCCTCTGGGGCTAATTTCTTCAAAACGACTCCAAATGCCACCAAAGTTGTCTGGGGGAGTAAATGGTCGTATTTAATGCTACAAATAAGGTCCAGGTTGTAAAAAACCAAAGTTATCCTTTAATGGTCTGAGCGCACGCACACACACACTCACACGTACACACACACACACTCACACACACACACACAGTGAAACCCCACCTGCTGGCCTGCTGATTGGCTCTCAGTGTGTGTTGTGCCGTCCAGCTCTGGCCTCGCTCAATATGAAAGGAGACTTTTGCAGAGGAAAGCAGGTGCAGCGGCGTGAAGCTCGGCATTATGGGGGCATTTGGCGGATGAGCGCGGGGCAGAAAGGTGCAGCACCTCTCCGCCCTGTGCCCTCCATTCACAACACACTGTCTGAGTCAGAGGTGCCAAACGTCCAGCCGGTGGGGATCACAGGGCGGCACCGAGAAGAGCCGGGCCGTTTAACGCCGCCAGACGGAGAGGACGGCGAGAAAACAAAGAGCGGGAGACAGAAAGCAGCACTTTGAAATGCATTAACAGCTGGGGGAGGGCGGACGAGGGGCAGATAGAGAGGAAAGTGGCTGCATCTCTCTCTACAAGATCCAACATTAACATCAAACACTGCAGGGACTCGCTCCCCGAGTTCCCCCTTTGATCCTGGTTCTGTTATCACGCCACCCAGCCTTGACCCAGCTGCTACCATTTCCTCTGTTCTCATGTATTTATGCCCGAGGACGCAGCCGACACGCGGAAAGACACACACGTGCACGCACACATGCGCTTTTATTTTCACTAGTGTTACCAAAGGACGGATCGCGCCACAAAGCAGCGACCACAACAGAAGAGACCCACACATTATGATCAGATCTGCTGCAATCCACAAACAGATCCCCTGTTCAGAGAGCAATCATCTGTTGCTTCAACCCTCAAAGGATCCCAGAAATATGAGGTGCAGCAGTTCTGGGATCTGATTTGTTTGTGGATGTTTGTAGAAGGATGAGGCTTGTCCTCGTGGAAATGCCCTGCAGAGACTTTGGTACGCTCCAGCCGCGTGGACACATCCAGCGCTGGCAGAGCTTCTCTTTCGAGGTTAAACATTTAGTTTTATCGGAGCACGTGTAAATTATTTGTTTGGAGGGAGATGCAGAGGAACCACGGCTGTGAAACAAATCACGGCGTACTCAAGTAGATAAAAGCCCTTCAGAGACGTGGGACCCGTCCGGTGAAGTAATGGCTTTCTGGTAATCGACCACCTTCAGAAATGTTTTCTCATGGCTCCATGAAGCCTGGCGTTCTGGAGAGATATTCGGCAGAGCGTGTGATCTGCGGCACCGTGTTGGAAAATGTTCTCGGCTCTCTCGCAGGCTGCAGCTGTGATGGATTTTAACACTTGTTTTGCAGTCGAGTTGTTATCTCGGCGGCTTCGTTTATGACTCATTGATGGATGATTCTTATGAATGTCATCAGTTACAAGACGAAATAAAGAGTGCCTGTTTTATACAAGCTGACAGCGTCCAAGACGCAGCCTGATGGAGGGGGCTAGGTGCTAACTAGCTAGCATGCTGATGCTAAGCAGATATAATATGGGACAAGGTGAAAAGCTGACCTGATGATGGCGCTAGATGGCAAGTTAAAGGATCACCGAAGTGATTAGTGAGCGTGTCGATCGATCCATTTCACGTGAAACCAGAAGTGTTTGTCACAAAGCGGCCTGCAGGAAAGAAATCCACTAAAGTATACTAAACATTAGTTTATTGAACACACTCCAGTTACCTGCATCCATTACATTTAAATTTATATTCACTTATTCTTACAACTGAAATACGTCTATAATGTAATGTAAGTTGTACTTTTAGAGGACATGAAGTCAAACAATAATATATTAAAGACACATCTACACAAGGATACTCGTGTATTTTTATATTTTTATAAAAGACTGGATGTGGCTGGGAGGGAGGGGGGGCACTGGATGAAGCTGGATGAGGGATATTTTGGGATGAGGAGCAGAGAAGCTTAGCAGGAGCTGAGTGTGTGTGTGTGTGTGTGTGTGTGTGTGTGTGTGTGTGTGTGTGTGTGATAAATGCCTCATTTCTGTGCTGCCAATTAGAGGAGCACAGACAAAATGGGTGTTCTCATGTCCCCGTCCTGCATGTTATCCAGTCTGAGAACACATTTGGTTGGCGGCTGCGTCGTCTTTACTGAGGCACGTGAGGGCGTCGACAGTGGCGGTTTCCTGTGGACTCAGTCTGGATGTGTGTGGTCGGTGTTATCTTGCTCCATGTAGGGATATAGCCTGTGAATATACTCCGTACTACTGAATCACAATATCCACCCGGCAGAGTTGATCAGCTGGAAAATTTTGTCCTGCAGCCTGAATGTAGGCAGACGTTCGCCGCTTCCAGAGGATTTTAATGGAAGTGTGGTCACCTGATAACAACGTGAAAGCTCAGTCCTTTAATGTGCATAGAGCCACTGTAGCTAGCAAGGCTAGCAGCTCCTCCTGTGTGATGTTGATTATTCGGAGGTCATTTTCAGAGCAAATGTGAAAAGAGAGCTCGGTAAACGGAGCTGTGCTGATGAAGCCTTTGGGATCACAAACCTGAGTGAAGGCTTTTGAGACAACATCCCACCTTGGACCTCATCCAAGAAGTCCTCATGTCTAAATGAGGAAATAGGTGGTTTATTAGAGCCTTCAAAATGACCCATATGACAGCTCCACACAGGGGAAAACATGCTCATGATAAGCCTAAATATCTAAATGAATATTTACTACTTCCAATACTCACTCTTTTAGCTCTGCTTTTGGTCTCCACCAGCCCCTGAGAGAAATATGTGATAACTTCACGTCTACAGAGAGTTTTTAGAGCTTTTTTTTTGCCTTCAGCCACTGTGAGAGCGACGAGAGGAACCAGAAGAGTGAAGTTATGGGCTGGACAGCTGAACAATGAGCTGAAAGTCAGCATAAAGCTCTGAGCAGAGGGCAGCTGCAGGTTCAGGTGATCATCCTCTGCAGCTTACAGCCTGTTTTGCTCATATATGACTCTCACTTACTGCAGATATGACTCGAGAAGAACCAGCATGCAGAGGAAAGTGCAGCAGATGCACATCACAGCACCTGAATATCTTCTCAGTGTAAACAGCCGCATCCAGGCAGCTGGCAGGCGACCAGGTGACCAGGCGACCAGGCGACCAGGTGACGAACGGGTGATCAAACGGCCGTTTTCGTCCACACGTGCAGTTTCTCTCTCTTTCTTCCTCTGTGGATTTTTTGGCAGCACGTGCACAGACGTGTGTTTGCGTGCATGTGGGAGTGCTGTTGGATCATCCTGTTAGAGCAGCTAGGAAGAGAGCCGTAGATTGGCCGAGGCTTTATCCCCCTCTCTCTTAAAACACAAGGAAAATAGCAGCGTGGAGGAAGGGAGCAGATGAAAATAGCTCAGTAGGCAATCGCTGACTCACAAGGCAGTGCTGGGTGTCAGGAAGGCATCCATTCCAGCATGCATCGAATCAACTAGCTGTTGTGTAACTCCCTCAGCACCCGTAAATCAAAGCGCTCGCGGCGTGCAGAGCTACGTCTGGTATGACTTTGTGCACACATCCTCTCAGTGGCCGCACAGAAAAAGGGAGGTGACATCACAGGTGCCATTTATCATTTGTGACAGCATTGCCCAGAGTCTCCGGGGCCGGGGGAGGCAGACCAGGGCCGGCTGGCTGTGATGTAGCGCGGTCAGCTAACTACCCAGCTCATTCATCACGCCACTCAAGCAGCGTGGGCTGTCAGAGCTCATGTTTTTTTAAGTACTGTGAAATGGAACAGGAGCATGAACCAGACTCGTATGTAAATCAGTCTGATTAACACCGTACATGCGCTGGTTACTCATGCACCTGTCGGGCAGCGCTCACCAGAAATAGCATGTAGTTACTGCAAAAGAGACCCAAAAGAGCTGAACGTCATCAGTCTAAGAGGCGTATCAGCTCGGGTTTCCATGCACACGGGTACGCTGGTTACGATCAGGTTTTTCAAGGATCCTGCTTACGTGTGTGCACATGTAAACATCATATCCTGGTTTCAGAAACCTGGATCCTTCTCCCGGTTTTGGGAAACCTGACTGTCATGGAACAGATTTCTGATCACTGTCTGTGTGCAGGTGCATCTCAACTCAAGAAGTCAGTGCCACAACAGAAGTGATGATAGCTGATGTAACGATGTTGAGCTGAGCTGAAAGTAAAGCTGAGTGAACTGTATCGCTGCTCTCCTCTCCCGGTACTGATCATTAGATGGAGAAGCTAAAGTGCGGCAGTTTGTGCAGGCAGCCAAAAAACAAGACGTTTTCAGCTCATTGTTTAGCTGCCCGGCCACGACTTTACAGCTGGTTCACTCTCGTAGCGCCGTTTTTGCCCATTTTTAGCTCTTCTCAGTGAAAAAGCTCTAAAAGCTCAGAGTACTTTTCCTCCTCAGCACTGAGTCTTAAAGACATGGCGACGGTCAGCGATGGAAAAGGCTCAAAGAAATGCTGATACATCTCAGTCCCCAAGAGACCCCAAATCTGGGTAGCGCTGAAAGCTAAGTGCCATGAAAAACAGCCGTATGAGGGGCGCAGCGGTTTCTAAATGTTGCGCAGTCGGTGTTTAACAGTATACAACCTGTGCAACATCTGCAGCAGGGCAGCGGCTCAGCCCCCTGAACTGTCAGGACTCCAGCTCTTCTACTGTTTCCCTCACAGGGCCAATTTGTATTTATCCAACCAGCTTCTCCTCCAGTCTGAACAAAACGTCAGAGTCATGGAAGAGACGGATGAAGAATCAGGTTTCTAGCAGGAGACGAGCGTGCAGGTAAACGTGCTCAGTGTGATCGCTGATGGTTGTACCTGCGTGTGAAGCGATGAGCCTAATGCGCTGAGTTATCTGTCAGTGTCCCTCAGTCCTCCATCTGCGTCTCTGTAGCCTCTTTGCTTTTAATATTTGACGTTGTGTGCTGCAGCCATCCAGCAGCTCTCAGTCCAATGTGTCTTTGTTCTGTCTTGTTTGTTGCGTGATGTTTTTGGCAGGAGCCCTGACGGTCGACCCTGCTCGGTCATGAAATGTGGAGCTTTTCTGGAACGTCTAATTGAACGACCGTTTAATAATTAATAAGCAAACAACTGTCTGCGTCTGTCCTCAGGTTGAGCGATGCAGTCTCTGTTCGGCGGAGGGGAGCTGGGGCTGCTGGGAGGAGGCGGCGACGCAGGGGGCCTGAAGGAGGATGGCTGCGGCAGCGTGGCGTGGCACTCCTCCGCCCTGCCCCCCGACGACGTCTACTCGGCCTCCCACTTCGCCCTCATCACCGCCTATCAGGACATCAAGACGAGGCTGGCCTGCCTGGAGCGAGAGAACACCAGCATCAAGAGGAAGCTGAAGATCTATGAGATCAAGGTGGATGAAAAGTCAAATATTACCTCTGCAGACTAACTCTTATTGTTTTCGTCCTTGTCGGCCTCAGACAGAAGCTCTCCAGAGCTGACGAGGATGAGGCCGGTTTGTTTTTTGATTTATTGGAAGTGTTTCAAAGGGGGAGTGAGCGATCCGCTCACCCTCGGCTTTCTCCGTTTCCACTGAGGCAGCGAGACTGAACACAGATAAAAGGACAGAAAGCTGTGGTGGGCTTTGATCCTGCAGCAGCAGGAGAAATCATTCTGCTGGATCTATAAGCAGAAGGCTGCTCGAGTTTGACTCATTTTATGTAAAAATAATGTCGAGTCCCGTTTGGAGCAAATGGAGGCTGTAAAAGGGTTTCGCACACAGAACATGTTGAAGCTGAGCTAATAGCTCAGAGGAGCTAATGCAGCTGAGTCAACACCACCCTTTAAAAAACCACATTTACATCAGCCTGTATATGAACAGGCTGTATGAAGGAGAGGCGCCCGTTAGCTGGATTTTGGCTCTGTTGTAGATCTCAGTGTGAAGCCGTCTGCAGAAGCAGCTGGAAGAGGCCGATTCATCTGGCAATTATTTTCCTGATTAATCAGTTCATTTTGTCTATAGATGTGAGAAAACTGTGTAAAATGGCAGTTAGAATTTTCCACAGCTGAAGGTGTTTATATGACAGATATTCATATTATCTTTATAAATTACAAAGAAAAGAAGCATTTCATAGCACATGTTTGGATGTGATTAATGATCTATGAACGTAGTTGCGGCCCTGCTCAGTCGCTTCAAACAAAGAAAAAAAAACTGCTGGATTATGACGTCAGCAGAGGCAGGTGAGGAGTGACTGAGGTGGCCATTTTATAACCGTACAGCTTTAACTCCCCTTCACTGAGTTTATCTTAGCTTTAACCCCCCAACACTGACAATACTGCTCACGAGGACTATTGATGAAATCGACCAGGAGTCAGCAGGGAAATGGCTGCTGTACATGAAGAATGGTGATGTCAAAGGGCTGCACAGAGTTCAGAGGGGCTCCTCCGGTGGGGGTCGTGAGGCCTCAGACAATGGAAACACTTTAATTATTGAGAAAATGTGCTGAACAAGTCTTTCTCGCTGTTCAAAATGTTACTGTGGAGCTAAAACAACAGAGTATCAGCTCAAAGTTTGATGCAGAGTCAGTGACACGGTGAATATTTCTGCACAGCCGGGCCTGTTTGCCTGGCGACTTTTCGGTCGGATGAAGGAGCAGGTGAAGCAGAAATCCACCTCCGAGCGGTAGCTGGGCCGACGGACGGATATACAGGGGGAAGGTAGGGCGAACGAGCGTAGAGGAACAGCGTGGGAGGACAGAAAGAGGAAAAATAAGCAGAAAGAGGGAGTTAAATGAGCGGAAGGAGAGAAGACACAGAAAAAGGAAAAGAAATGAGGCAGTAAAGCAGATTACAGGAGATAAAGAACAAAGACAGTCCTGGAAACTCTTCTTAACATCGCTCCAGGAATTACACGGTGAGTATGAAGCTGCGGCGTACCTGCCTTCACGTCAGGCTTCACGTCAGGTGTGTGAGGACCTTTAACAAGCTGCGCTGTTTGTAGAGCTGCAGAGAGCGAATCCAGAGAAGAAAGGAAGAAGTTATCAAAGAGGCTGCTCTGTTTGAAACGCCGAGCAGGACAATTCCAACAAGATGCAAGCTGTTGCTGCATTATGGTCTGCGAGGGATACTGTTGGAGGGAAACTGAAGCTTCTGTGATGTTCTGTGCAAACTGTAGCTGCAGAAAGTTTCGTTCTGGGTGAGAGATCTGCTGATTTAATGCACAGTATGTCATTTCTGCTGCTCAGTGAAAACACTCCGAAAGATGAAGCTAGTGTGAAGCAGCGTGGGATCATGGGAGTTGTTGTCTTCACTGTTACACAACCACCTGCAGATTAACACAAATAATCCTGATGAAGAGGAGGCAGAGCAGATGTGATGTCATTGACAGGTGACCATGAAACACTCCTGAAATCAGGGATGTCTGTGGGTTTGAACAAAAAAAGTTCTGGTTGTTTTTAGACACGTTAATGCAGAAATGTTAAATATTCTGCTTTTTAAAAGGTTTTTTTTCCAGTGCAGAGCTGAGCATTGCACGATGAGGGGAAGGCAGTTTGACGTTTGTGTCAGTGCAGAAATCCTGCATCTTTTAGCGAGCAGCTGTTACTGAAGGCTGCAGGACGCCGCGCTGCTGTTGACTTACCCGCGAGCGGCGGTCTGTTCTGGGCTCGTTCCCTGAGAGACAGGTGTTGATTTTGGGAGAACAGGTGCAGATGGAGAGGGAGCCGTCACACCTGCGCCTCTGTAAATACAGCATGCGTCTGGATAATCAATCGAAACAACACAGATGTCACAATATTGACTCCTGATAGGTCCAAATCCCCATGTGGGAGTATTTTCTATTATTTGAAGCTTTTTGTTGAGGAGTTTTGCTGCGGGCTTTCTCTAAATACAAGATGCCTGAGTACAGCTGCTGTAATGATGCAGATGGGAGCACTTCCTGCCGCTTTGAACACGGTTGAAGCGAGGTTGTCCTCCTGAGTTCTCGCTTCTTGGCAGTGTGAGAATTCTCGGGGCCCCTCGGGGGGTTTTGCCCGTGTTGTGAACATTTACTGTTAAACTGTGCAGAGAGAGGTGTTCTGCCAAATGGAAAAGGGTTGTTTGCTCCTCAAATAGACGGCGCATCGGCGGCAGTGACTTCACACGGACGATGGAAGGCACTCTAAATGGAAATGTGTTCATTTAGGTTAAAGCACTTATATAACTTGTCTTGTGCAAACGGCAGTTTAGCAACATCAGCATCAGAAAGCTATGTTAGAAATCATTTTAAAAGAAAAACAGCAGTACATGCAGTACAGCCCATAAACACTGACTCCACAGAATTATCTTTACATAATCGCAGCTGCATGTCATGTGATCATTTCTGCATGTTTTAAATGTTTTCATGCAGTGCTGTTGAGTCACAGCTGCACCTATAATATGCACAACAGTAAATATGTTTCCCATTGACTTATGAGTCAAAATGAGGCAATAAGATCAATATGTTACCTGGAAAACGTGACCGATATTCCAGATTTTTCTTATTGTTAACAAACTCATAAAAAGACCAAAACCAACAATTAATTCAGACACACACAACTAAAGAAGCGTTGTGTGTGTGTGTGTTTGTGATGTGTCTTTAAAGGTTTTTGAGTTCAGTAGAAACCAGCAGGCTTGTTGATGCCTCCATGTGTTTAAATTCAACTAAATGTAATCAGTACATGCAGTACATGCAGTACATGCAGTACATCTATATTATACAATATTCTCCACATCTTATAAGAATCTGCCAGAGTAGAAATATTCTGCAGGTTGTGCAGCTGATTACAAAGTCGCACCTGATTTTCTTACTCCAACACGTCTTCATACGTTTCGCTGAATGATGACCGCTGGAGAGTCCCAGCAACAAGTGGACCAGACCTTCATTTTACTGTGGTTTATGTTCATGGTCACAGTTTGCTTCGGTTTAGGCAGCATTGAAAGAACAGATTCAGTTAAAATAACGCTGTCATGTGATGTAGCTTCAGCAGGTTACTTTAGTTAAAATAAGTCAACTTTGACTCGCGGTTGAAGTCCAGGAGTCGTCCATCCACCCCACTGTCCTCTGTTTGCAGACTTTCTTGCTCTTTATACTGCGTCACCTGACTTCCTCCTTCGCTCCCATCATAATTACTCCGGCCACTAGAGGTCGCCACTTAGCAACAAACATAAATATGGTTTTAATAACCAGCTCGGTTCGACCCTAATGTCTGATTGTCTGGTGGGGATGAGCTGGCTAATCAGAGTAGTTTTGACGGAGTATTTATCATCCTCCAGAGACGGACAGAAAAGTAACTGATGGACGGACAAACAGCAGCGGAGTGACAGGCCCCCCCCCCCCCCCCCCCCCCCCAGACTGGGGGATGAAATTAGAAAATACGATTAAAGCAGCAGTCACACTGAAAAATAAAATCTAGTTCATGAGAAAAAAAACCAACACGCCTTTAGTTAAAACACCCCGATCCTCTGAGTGAGATCTGGGCCAAACAGAATCTGCAGTTGATGCGAGATGAATGTTTAATGATCCCAGAGTGAAATCATGAAAAACTGCAGAACGCAGCGGGAGAAAGAACACAAGCAAAAACTAGAAATAAGCAAAAGTGTTCATTCACAGTATTATTTCACTGCCTCGTTCCTGATTACTGCGTGTCCAATTCTCTCTGCAGTTCCCCATGATCAGCGAGTTCGGGGAGAACACAAACTCCTACTGCTCCTTTGAGAGCAAGGAGACGGCGCTGCTGCACTCAGAAAACGGCAACCTGCAGCAGAGAGTCAACGTCCTGACCCACGAGGTAAGAAGAGGGGACGACAAGAGGGAGGGTGTGCAAAACAAGAGGAAATCCACTTTACTGTACGTCAGTTTTCTCTCTTTCTTTAAATACTGTGGACAGAATTAAAACCTTATCACGGCAAAGGTTTCTCTCAGTGCTTGAATCCTGCAGAAATCCCTCCCTGCATGTCAGCTAATTGAATTAAGAGTGAATTGAGGCCAACCCTGGTGGACATACGCTGAAAGACGTCCAGAACTAATTAAGCACCGAAGCTGCTGTCCAGGCAAAATTACTGAGCTCGGGTGTTTTTAAGAAAGCGTCCAAGCAGCAGTGTGACGGGATTTTCACACTGTGCTCCATTTCTGACATGCAGTGTAACGGGGAGCAGACCTGGACGAGATTTCACTGCATGTGTAACTTCAAGAAAGACATAACAAACATAACATATAGAACACATGCAGAGTGATTTAAAATGGAAAACAAGACGTGTGCATGCCACACACAGGCAGTATCAGCAGTAGAAGCAGGACTAAGATTCAGTTTTACTCATTTTCTTATATATACTTGAATGCATCTTCCTTCTAAAAATGGGCTGGAGTGAGAGAGGCGCGTGGCATCATCCCCTCGCTCGAAACTCCATCGTTTCTATGACCATGCGAGCGAGAGCGCCGGGAAACAGAAACAGGAATGACACAAGAAGGCAGCGGTAAAGCTGGCAGAGGCGACGTGAAGAAGAGCTGCAGAGGAAGGAAGAGGAAGGAAATGGTTTATGGGAGCAGCAGAAACGATTAGCACAGGACACACAAGGTCGCACGGCTCTGACACCGGCCATTCACAGTGATGAAATGTGCCGCGGCTCACTGAGCATGCTCACACGCACGCACGCACACACACACACACCCATTCCTGTTGGTAAAGTGGTGACTTGCAGTTATCAAGGAGACAAAGGTGACATATTTCCTGTCAGAGACGCCATTAGAGGAATTCAGAGGTCACAAAGCATCAAGGAAAAAAAAAATGGCGTCTGTGTTTTTCTGGTAAAATGCAGATAAAAGTGTAGCTGAACAGCTTCTCCTCACATGCTGCCGAGTCATGTGACAGCGAGGCTACAAACACACAACGCAGCTGCATCAGCTGACACGAGGCCTTAAAGAGGGTCCTGCTGTCTTAGCTGATCTGGAGCTGATCATGTTTGCAGAGTGTCCCAGAGTTAAAATCTGTTCTGAAAACCTCGATCAGCTCAGCTTTGTGTTCGTATGTCGCACGTTCACATTAACATTAAACAGCAAATCTGGCAGTGAGGGGAGTCAACGAGGGGTTAATAGAGGCCCAGCACACCTTTCAGGTTAATCATGTCGACACCCGACTTTATATTATAATTCTGTTGCAATCTTTTGGAGACACAACGTGGCATCAGCGAAGGGAAACATGCAGGAAACAACTGCAGCTGCAGCTGCTGCAGGAAAACTGAGGCCAGGAAAAATAAAGGCATTAAAGGAGAATTCTGCTTTCTTACAATCTTATTATCACTGTTCTGGAAATTATTATTATTGGTTGCAATAATATTTCTAAGCAATCCAAGAAAAAAAAAAGACAAAAAATGAACCTGAGGGCTGTCGGAACTGATCCGTCTAAAATATAGACTCGAGCTTCCTGTTGAATGATGAGATGAAAACTAGTGACTGACACCATCTGAACGCCACATTAATGCCTGAAACAGTCAAAAATGTCATGTTTCCATCATGTTTCTCTCGGTTTTTCATCGTGCACCCGACTGAAGAATTAGCGCCACCTACTGTTTAGACTGATAGTCACTCAGCAGTAGAGACATTATACTGACTCGAACTACGTGTAGAGATGGTGGCTCAAATGATAAAAAGTGTTTTAGCTTCCACACTTCAGACGTATCAGGTGTTTTTTACGGCTGCTGGTAGAAGACCAGCGTTGAACCTTTGAGGCCACATGAAACAGATCAGTCCTCCTCTCAGCATCCAGACTGGTGAACATTTAGAAGCTGATAATGAGAGCAGCTCTGGACTAATCCTCCTCTCCTCAGTCACGACGCCGCTGACAAGCCGTCCTCACCTCGGCGCCGGTTTTCTACGAGCATATGTTACCATAGACACAGTGAGCGGGCCTCGCGCTGCGGCGACGCACCTCTTTGTCCTCGCCGGCTCTGTTTATCTCACTCCCGTACTGCTGCTCCCACTCGTGTTCTCCGCGTTGTCTCAAGTGAACAATTCCCGTGTCCTCGTCCTGCTTTCAAAATCTCCTCATTTCACTCAGTTTGTGTGTCGCTGATCTCAGATCTGTCAAGAAGCATGTGGTTATTGCATCCGGAGACATTCGGCCCCACAGTGTGAGGAGAGCAGACCAGCGAGACATCAAGAAATTCATCTTTTCTAATGGTGCTGAAGATTGAGAGCATGATTTCTCCATCGGTGGAGGCTCGGCTGTGTGCACGCTGAGGTGTCAGGGTTTCGGTGTCCTAAATTTTGCTCGGTTACATAACAGTTTCTTAAGAGACACATTTGATGACTCTCGCATTGAAAGTTTCTGGTGTTTTCTTCCCTCTCCTCCTTTGTGAGGAAGTTTGAAAACTGACAAAGACGGAAAAAGTAAATGTATGTCAAGCTTTTTCTCTCCCTTCGGTCTGAGCTTCTCTTTGTCGTTTCAGCTCCAGAAGAGAAAGGAGAGAGAGGAGCAGCTGGAGGACGTGATCCAGGCCTACGAGAAGATTCACATGGAGAAGAGCAACCTCCAGAGGGATCTCGACAAGATGGTCAGAGGCGCCGCTCGCTTTCTTACAGTAGCTTCGGCCATATGGCTCATTAATGAATGCTTCGAGTTTCACGCTCTGCTGATGGGGGCGAATACGAAACGTAAAACCTGGCATTGCTGACATCACGAACAGGCAACGAACGTTAGATTACATATATGTCAACGAACGCACCAAATGGCCAAAAGTATGTGGACACCTCTGTGCAGATGTGTTCATGGGCTGCTGGTCTGGAGCTGTTTTGCTAATTTGGGTCACCATGATAATCATGTTCTAGACATGAGTGAGCTTCCAGCAGCTTGTGCTGGTCCCTTTCCTGTTTCAACACGATGGCCTGAAGTAAAGAACTCAACCGGCCAACAACTGTGAGCCAGACCTGATCACCCAAAACCAGCGCTGGACCTTACTGATGCTTTTTTAGCTGAATGAAGCAAATCTCTGCTGCCAGGCTCCAACATCCGGTGGAGAGCCTGAAACCAGGAGGCTGTTGTAGCAGCATGCTAGCAACCTTAGTTTGGAAATAATCACATATGGGTGTCCACATACTTTTGGCCATGTTTTTTTATAGGTTGCACTGAAACCAGCAGTGAAATGAGTCATTTAAATGAAGGGAAGTGGTGGAAAATGAAGAAAATCTAACAAGATAGCCAAAAGATTTCGTATAGCACTTCCTTAAAGGACATTTTTTCACGTCCTAAAACGATACCCACATGCCCCCGGTCACCGTCAGGCGCTGTAATTGAACCTCTTTCTGTGAAACTACATATTCCAAAGCTCAAAGCTGAAATGAGCTTTGATGAATCGAGTGGATCTCTTACACAGTGAAAGTGCTTTTAGTGAGAAAATATCTCACTCAGACAGACTTCCAGTGTTGAAAACTGAAGCGGTGGAGGCTGAAACATCCAGACTTTCAGGCCTTTGAATGGCTCGTGCTGCAGAAATGCTGGATCCTGCATTTCCCACAATGCAACTCATTGAATTTAGTTAATTTAAACACGAGATCCTTGTGCTCAAAAAGAGGATTCATTCTCAGTGAAGAACCTTGGAGCTCTAATCTGCCTCTATACCTGCCAAAGAGCAGTGATTCCTAACACGTCTCTGGGGGTCATCAGGTGGAAACCTCCCTTCAACAGTGTTTCGCCTACTTAGTCCCACTACACCTCCAGGAGGTTAGGCAGTGAACTCCGGCGTCCCAGAGTCACCCCCCCTAGTGCCAGTTCACACTGCTCCTACACAATCCAAACAGCACCGCCACGTTCAACTGACCCAGAGATGCTCCAGGTAGTGGCCAGTACCGATGCTACCATTTAACTATTGCTAATGCTACTGCTAACCGCTAGGAAGAACAGAAGAAGACAATACAGTTCCGATGCTACCATTTAGCTAATGTTATGTGCTAACCGCTACCTGCTAAGAGGAACAGAAGAAGACAATAACGCTAGATTCACCTATACTGTCACCTATACTAACTGCTAAGATACTATCATACTCTCACCGCTTTAGCTATTGTTAGCTGCTACAATGCTACCACAGGCCTAGATGCCACATGTAACTGCCGATTGCCACACTACCATCATCTACCCCTGCCTCTCACCAACTGCACCAAGAAAAAGCGGGGTGGGAATACAAACCCTGGTTCGGGTAGGGGATAGAAAATAAAGAGGTAGAGTCAAAAGATGAAAGTAGGGATTGGATACAGACCCTTGTTCGGGTAGGGGGTGGAAAATTTAGAAGGTGCTGAAGGTGGAGGCCTAAACCACAGACTAGATTTAACAGCCTCTTCTAACATTTCCTTCAAGAAGCAGCAAACCCTACCATTTCCTTCAAAAAGCAAACAGAGCAGGAAAACAAACCCTAACATTTCCTTCAAGAAGCAGACAAAACAGGAAAACAACCAAAAAGATCAAAAAACAAGCCAACTCTGTGTCTTACCACGCAAACTCACCTGAACAGGCCGCATGGTCCCAAAGAGAGACTCTAGCTGGCCACACCCCCACCTTATCTAAACTTCCTGGTTCTCTTCCTATTGGCAGAGCGAGAAGATGGGGCGGGGAAAGCAGAGCAGAGGAGAGGTGTCTTGTTCAGACTTTAACCTCTTCTCTTGCCGGGTTAGGCATGCATGTCCTCTGCCTGCCCCCCCACTGTCCCTGTTTCACCCCCCAACTACTATTATTTCTCCTGATCCATATCCACTGACTAGACCTAGCAGCCTCATCTGACATCTCCCTCACTGTCTTTCTTAAATTTTGCCCATGCACTCCCAGCTCCCTCAACAGTGAAACAGCTGACCCTGCAACAAAACCTCTACACCCCACTTCAACCGGACAGACCCTGGTCTTCCATCCCCTCTGCTCAGATTCTGTCTTTAAATCTGCATACTTAGTCTTCTTCCTTTCATAAGCTGCCTCCACTGAATTTTCCCAAGGGACTGTTAACTCAATAAAATACACAGTCTTTTTACTCATGGACCATAAGACAATGTCCGGCCTCAGATTACTATAAACTATTTCCTGGGGCACAACTAGCTGTCCTCCCAAGTCGACCTGCATTTGCCAATCATCAGCCCCTACCAGGCAGCCATTAGACATTAATTCTCTCCACACTCAGCTTTCAACAAAGCTCTCTGTTAAAAAGGATTATTTTCTCAGACTTTACAAAGTCTCAAGCCGCAGAGGACTTCCTGTACCGGTTCTCAGAGCCTGAGTGGTCCTCCTCCTCATGATGAGCGAACCTCGTGTGTGGAGTTTCTCCTCAGCGCCTGTCGTTTTTAAATGAAGTGTTCACGCCCACATGTGCGTGGAATATTCAGCTGTCCATATACCTTTGGCCATGTAGCGTGTTAGCTCACTGATGATTGAGATGTGAGTTTACAGCACGCTGTCTCCCCCTGCTTTCACATTAGATACAGTATGTAGCAGCAAAGAATGCTAACTGCTAACGTTGCTTTTGCCTCTGCTCCACTGGGAGGTCAAAGGTCAGCGTCAGCTACAAAACAGCTCCTGCAGCTTTCAAGTGCTCGGCGTCTTGTGTGCTTCTGCAGGAGCTTTGTCAAGTCTGAGGAAATAACCCCTGGTGATGTCACAGTGATGTCATCAGGGTGATCTCAGCTGCGGCGACTAAAATTTTAAAGCAATTTATGACTAAAAAGGATGGTCTGTCTAATATTTAATATCATTGTATACCATTGAAGATCCAGTCTGTAAACTGTAAATAGTGGGTAATAATGGGTTTCCTCTCCTCCCGTACTTTAACATTTGGCTCTCTGATGGCACGACGACGAAGAAAAAAGACACTTGAGGAAATGAATCGCTCTGACAGCTCTTTAGACCACAGCGCTCGTTTCAAAGCACTTGCCGTCTGTGTGAACTTTTTTCATTACTTCTTATACGGAGTCAACAGCCCTTCAGAGAGAAGAGTCCTTCTCCAGTCCTTCAGTGAGGCTCCTCCCCACACTCTGTACACTTGCAGCTTTTTGACTGTAAGGAAGCAAATTATTGTAGTTGTTTTTCTCCGTGCTGGAATCAGCGTTTGGATTCATCCTGCCACTGTGAGAATCTCATTCTTTGAACACATTTCTGTAACTGGTTACAAATCAGACCAGGTGGAAGCTTCCAACTGAACAGCTTGGCTGGCCGGACTCTCTCAGAGGCCCTCTGATGATAAACAGTCTCATATGAGAGTGAAGTCCGCTGAGCAGCGCCTGCGAGCTGCTTCAGCAGTTTTATTCGGTCGGAGTGATTAAAGGATGACAGGCGTCTGTCAGTGACTGACAGAGTGTCAGTGTCACCTGAAGCTGTGACTCCAACTACCTGCAGCACCTCCAGCTGCAGGTCCAGCAAAAGGTGGGACGCAGCGGAGAACGAAAAAAAAAAAGAATTCAATCATTTACAAATGAGTTTTCTGAAGTGTCGTGACATCTTTTGTCCAATCACGTGCTCACAAAGTGTTGACCCTCGCTCCATCCTCGCTGTGAACCACTGAGCCTGTCAATCATGATACTCTCACCTGTCAACCTGTTTACCTGTGGAATGATCCAAACAGGTGTTTTTGGAGCGTTCCACATCTTTCCCAGTCTTTAGCTGCTCCTGTCACAACGTGTTTGAAACGTGTTGCTGCATCAGATCCAGAATCAGCAGATATTTACAGAAATCACTGAAGCTGATGAGCTCAGACAGTAAATATATTGACTTTGAGCTGATTTCAGGTGAGTTTATGTCAAAAAGGATTAAAAAATGTGCTGATTTATTTATTTATTTTAAACAGCGTCCCAACTTTTCTGGAATAAGAGTTGTCACTAATGCACTCTTTTCTTTCCAATTGAATATTTTGCACAACAATACCCTGTAATATTTTCAGAAGGGTTAACAAACGGCCACACTGCCCTTGATATATATATATATATATACACACACACACACACACACACACACACACACACATATATATATATATATGAATGCTTTTCATGTTATTGGAGGATTGAAATAAAGCTGTGGAAATCTTTCGCTTGCAGACGAGCCTGGTGGAGAAGCACGTGGAGCGGATCCTGGGCCTGGAGTCAGCTCTGAGGCAGAGGGACAGCTCCCTGCAGAAACTCAACATGCAGCTGCACAGCAAAGACATGCAGTACCTGCAGCTGCACGCCGGCCCGGACGCACACAGTGAGTGACCGCCAGCTCGCACTCAGACTCTATCCGCACGTGAATACCACAGTGCAGCACCCTGGTCTTTAATGGCACTTTTACTGGGATAAACCTCGAGGGAGCAGCTTTTTATCAGTCCAGCATGAACAGAGCAGGTCCAGAGAGCAAGGCTGCTGGTCTGTCCAGCTGCAGCTACTCCGGCTACGCTAACATCGACCGAGTGAAGATTAACTATTAGCACCCAGGTTTCACTTTCACAAATATTAAAAGCCAAAAGAAATCAGAAAAGAACTAAATCTGAGAAACATGCAAACATTTAAAGTCATTTGCAGTCTTGAAACAACACACCTGCTTTTACTTGATTTTAGTGTTTGACTTTAGTTCATCTGTAAAGGCCAACAAAGCTTCGATGTACAGTTTCAGGAAGGTTTGATGAGTGTAGTGATGATAACGTTTGCTTCTGGCACAATAATCATAGCATGAAAATTTGATACCTGCACATCTCCAATTTATATCTATTGATAATTAAATATATACATAATGCAAATGTGCAGATTTCAGATTCAGATTCATCATCTCGGCGCTCATCAGTCAAACCCAATGATGTGCTCAGAAAGCGTTTGATAATTGAGGAAGTCCTCGGCCTGTTGGAGAGAAGCAGCTCGGACATTTTGCTCCAGCTCCTCAGTCACAGTTGCAGAAACAGAGACCTCAAATCTACCAAACTCAATCATTGTAGCTTGAAAATATTTGGAGCGAAGTGCTCGGTCCTGTAAATGAGAGGATTTCTCTGCATCAGTCAGCCTGTTACTGCCATCTGCACTGCTGACTGATCTCTATTGTGATCAGTCTGCGTTACCAACTGCCAGAAAACCTGCGAGATGATTCCACTTATTACAATGCAAATTAATTCCTGTTTGAGAAAAGTACAAAAGTTTCAAAGGTGCTTCGAACGAGGCAGGTCGCTCGGCTGCTTTCAGGCAGTGACCAGACAGAAAACATGCGAATGAAACCTTAAATCGCTGTGAAGCCGAACAGCTTCATCATCTCCAGACATATGCAGTCCACGACTGCTGCTAAACTTCAGGAGTCAGATGCTAAGCTCTGCCCTCTTCATCGGCGTGGGTGGCCGATGGAAACATGGAGGGAAAGTGTCGCCGCCGACTCAACAGATGCCTCTAGTGAAGGTATACCATGATGAAGAGGAGGCAGACTCTCGCATAGGCATCAAACTCTCGTACTCGATGAAAAAAATAATCAGTGTGTGAGGAGTCAGTTCGTGTGTGTGTGTGTGTGTGCGTGTGTGTGTGTATGAGTGTGTGTGTATGTGTGTGTGTGCGAGTGCATGTGTGTGCTTGTGTGTGTGTGTGCATTTTTCTGTGTGTGTGTGTGAGTGTGTGTTTGTGTGTGCTTCAATGTGTGCGTGTGTGTGCGTATGTGTGTGAGCGTGTGTGTGTGTGAGAGTGTGTGCGTCAGTGTGAGCGTGTGTGAGTGTGTGCGTGTGAGTGTGTGCGGGCGTGTGTGAGTTCGTGTGCAGACTGTGTGCAGTTTGTGTGCAGTTTGTGTGCAGTTCGTGTGCAGTTCGTGTGCAGACTGTGTGCAGTTTGTGTGCAGTTTGTGTGCAGTTTGTGTGCACACCCCGGAGGGGAGCTGGGATATAGAAGCTGATGGAGCTGCTGGAGTGTCTTCTGGCTGAAGGACGGAGTCTGTGTGAGCGGAGCTGAATCACTAACGTGCCCACACAGAGCGCAGCACCCTGGTACAAAGTGAAAGATGCTGCCCTTGAAGTCAGCTCTAAAATACTCATCCACAACTCATCCGTTGTACCCCGATGTGTGGTCAGAACGCTGCGTCAGTCAGGGGGGGGTTGTCTTCTGGATCTCACATCTACATTTCCTCTCTTTTCCCTCCCAGTGCTGGACTGTCCGGCCCTGACCCTTCAGAGCTCCCGTAGCCTGGACGCCCTGTCTGACCTGAAGCTGCAGCGGCTGGAGGCGGAGCTGGAGGGGGCGCGGCACGAGGCCCAGGGGGCGTGCCAGCGGGAAGAGGAGCTGAAGGGGGAGTGTGAGAGGTTGAAGGAGGAGATGAGGATGCTCCAGAACAGCCAGAGGGACAGGGTTAGTGTTTGTTTGTTTTAGTCCGCTCAGGGTGCCACACGGGTGGGGTTATGTGCCCCCCTTGCTTTGCTGTGATACGTTCCCTGAGTTATCCTGACTGATTTGTAATCAGCACAAAGAGAAAGTCTGCAGCTGCCCCCAGCTTCACGGAGCTTTATGGAGCTTTATGGTGAATTTACTTGACACTGATACCGCTCTCATGTCTGTACGTCGAATATGAAGCTACGGCCTGCAGCCGATTAGCTTAGCTTTGCACAAAGACTGGAAACGGGGGGAAACAGCTAGCCGGGCTCGACCCAAACAAATCAGCCCTTGTAGAACCACGAAGTGTTTCAGCTTCAACTGACAAACCAAACTGGACACAAGGTGTTCATTAGTGAGCTGCAGCTATTTATAGCTGGATTTTGAGCAATCTTTATGCTAAGCTAAGCTAACTGGCCTCTGGCGGTGGGTATATATTTACGGTACAGACATGAGAGTTGATTTCTTCTTAGAGTAAGATAATGGCATGTCCAACTATCCCTTAAGCTCTTCTCGCAGCTGATTTGCTGCTTTTTAGACCACATCACAGCATCTGATTAATCACTACAACAGGAACAAAACCTCAGTTTCTCAAACAGTTCTTCTTCTCTCGGTGCTAAAACTCTCCCCAGCTGCACACGTACACGCACACTGACGCACATACAGCACGTGAATAATAATTAGCAGTGATTTGTTTTCACCTGCAGCCATTTTTTCTCGACCACGTTTCCTCCGAACATGTCGTCTCGATCGGCTCTCGCTGTCAGATTTTGTCCAATATTCTACGAGCACCTGCATGCTAATCTAATTTCACGCTCTACTTCGGCAGGAAATGACTTCTCCGTGCAAGCAGTGTGATGTGGAGTGGATAAAGAAGGTGGGAGACGAGCAGTAAGTGACCACGGCCGATCTCTGGGTGGGGGGGGGGGCAGCGTCATCTGCAGCGACAGCAGAGAAAAACAGCAAGAGGAGGAAGGTTTAGGCCGCTGCTCATCTGTGTCTTTATCCTCCTGCTGTGATGTGCTCAGGACGGCCTGCAGAGGCCTCATTAGAAGCTGGACGAGCTCTCCGTCGCTGACTAACTGGGTTCAAATGCAGCATTAATAAAAGAGTCTTATTGTTTGTGCTTTAAAGATGCATTTACTCTATTCTCTCTGTGCATTCAACTGTAACACCACTTTCTGTATCAACTCGAGGAGGGTTGCAGGAGATTGGTGTGAGCAGTAGGGGGCAGTGTAAGCCAGCGTAGTCCACCTTCCTGTCCATTTCCTTTCCTCATGTCTCTGTTTGTCGGCCAACACGAGGCAATAAATCCAGTCCTGTCTATCTTTCTTATTTCTCCCACATCTGAAAACTACGCTTCTAGCACTCACTTCTCTGCCAGCCACAGAAATGTGTTTTAACTTTAACTCGTCTTTGTGCCACGTTGCCTTCAGGCTATTTAAGGTGCTACAGGTGAAAAGCAAAAAAAAAGAAAAAAAACCACAGCAGGCTGGGCACCGACTCCCACACACTAAAACCCCAGAGGTGTTTCGATGGGGAGCAAACTGAAAGTAAATGCTGTGGCAGCGAAGAGAGGCTCCGTGTTTACTCACTGCTTTTTCCAGATCTTGGTCACCTTTTGGTTTTACTCAACAATATTTTTCTTTCAATGCTTTTTCTTGTAATTGAGCTCATTTAGTGTAAACTGCACAGATTGATATGGAAGATTCTGCATGTGGCGCGGAGCCCCTGAACGCACCACCTTTGGCCTAATAATCACCAGCACTTGATGATCTGGAGGACAGCTTGTGGGGGAAATTTTCTGTTATTTAAAGATTCCCTCCACTCAAAAATGTGTTTTTCTGATGATCACACCCCTGAAAATGTTGATGATGATCTTGACTGTCCACTTGTCTTCTGTGCGTCTGTGTTGAGGTGTTTTCAGGTCCCCTAAAACCTGAGATTCGAACGAACCCCAGGAATTTGATCCAAATACAGAAGTCAATCACTCTATAATATGCAAATAAATAGAAATGACCAGATATTACATAAAATATAAAAATGTTGTTTGTTGTTGTGTTACAAGCAAACAAACAACAAACAAATAAAGATGCTAACAACTCTTAGCATTGTGATATTACAGATATCATCACATTCAGACTGTGATGCTTCTTAAAGCTTCTGCAGGACACTGAAGTTTCTGACTTGAACAGATTTTATCTTCCTCTTTTCGAATGTTTTTCTTCTTCACCGCTCCTCCTGCCTCCTCTTCTCGATCTGTTTCGTAAGAGACGGCACTTTTGGGTTAATTCTTCTGTCTTTTGTGACTACATTTGTGGAATTTCGTTTGCCTCACTCACAGCTAATGATGCGTGAAAGAGCTTCCCTCGCCAACCACGAGTCACCTGGTGGTCCGCCCCCTCCCCACCACACAGCGTCTGACTAATCCCTCCTCAGCTTTCAGAAAGTGAGAGCTGTTTCCAATAAATCACAACATGATGATTTGAAGTAGAAGTGGAACTCCCACCTTGTTGGAAATTCAAAAAAGTACTCAGAAAACTCGAATCTGGCTTTTAACGCCGTAAAGTGCGGCTCCTGGAAATCAATTTCTTACTTTCTAATTGATGATTAGCCCCCTAAAGGTTACCAGGTAGCTGAGTGTGTGGTGCTCCGTGTGAGAACTGTTTGACACCTCTCTGCGCTTCATGCACATAGTGGGTGACAGGGTGTGGTCTGCAGGGTGTGAAAAGCCCCCATCTGTTCCTCCATGAGGCCGGAGACGTGCAGGCTGTGCATTTCTTTCAAGACCCTGAATATCTTTACCTCTGTGAACAGAAATCTGCATTTGAGTGCACAGTCTGTAGGCGAGGGACAGGCGTACTGAGATAAATGCTTCAGCTGAAATGCTATATGCTATCACCTGATGATGACGTAGCTTTTTATTATTCTAATCAGCATTTATAGCACTTATCTGTTCATGGAAATTAGCCAACATGTTGCTAATTGGATTGTAAATCATGGTGCATAGATGCTGAAGTCTTGGCTCACACCGAAAGCCCCGAAACATCGGCCGCTGCCCCCAGAGGTTAAATCCTCATCATCCGATAGCTGACGGGTTCCGAGATCGTGAAGCACTTTTTCCAAAAACGTAACCGCACGGTGATGAGCTTCTGAGAATATTCGCTGTCGCCACATCACGCAGACCTCCACGTACTCAGGGGTTAGTTTCCCTCCCCGAGGCCACGTTGTTGAAGTGAGTGACCGAGGAGGTTTGAACAGAACATTAAACAGAGGAGCTCACATCGCGCAGGCCGCCGCAGTGACAGCTCTTTCTTTGAAACCTCCAATCAGATGAGAGGTCAGATTTCAGCCCACGCTTCCTCACCCACTCACACGCATACAGTATACACTCGAGCACCTGATCGATGCAGTGGCACGAATCTTTCACCAGTGCTGCATCGGCATTATCACACCCCCTCCTACGCACTACTGTACATTGTGTGCAGCTACACATGCACGGGCGAAGACAAAGGAAACAAAATGAAGCAAATGTGCAAAGTATTTTGGTTTCGCAGACAAACAGGCAGCGATTGAGAAGCCCTGCAAGGTTTGTGTGCAGGTGGGACCATGAGAGAGAGGTGCAGCAGTCTGAACCGGGTCTGACACAGATTCACGACAGAAAATTGTGAGTGTGAGATAGAACAAGTGCGAAAAGGAAGAGGTGCATGAACCTAAAGGGTCACAGAGCTGCAGCCGAGAGTCACCTGAAGGTAGCGACTCAAGGATTTACTTTTCATGAACTCTATCAATGCACTGCACGCTCCACCCACCAGCCAGTAAGTAACCTAATGATTGTTATTCTCACACTGAGGCACTAAAAGCTCGATATGTTGCAGGCTTTCACCAAAAGCCACACATATGGGTGCACACATTTTATCACAGACGACCCTGAATAGTTGCTACCAGAGCTGTTGTAAGGTGGGAGATGAAAGGAGGTTCGATCCCCCACTCTGAGTCATAGCAGGTGGTGGAAAACTAGGTGGGCCAGTCGCAACACCCAGCCAACCAGTGGAAGCTATGACTTATTCCGTTTTTTTTAAAACTGTGAGCTTCCTTGAAATGAAAGTTTTATTTTATTCTTTTGTGGGGTTTTTAAAAATGCGTCTCGGGTTTTCAGTCTGTGTGGACATCTGTAAAGTGTGAGGAGCTGCAGGCTGTAATTAATACACAGAAATGTGCAGAGTTCCTCGAACACATCGCAGGCGTTCACCAGCAGTGGGACGACTCAGTGAAGTTAGCATGCGGGTGTGCAGGGGCTCACATTTTTAATCAAACAGTGGGTTTTATTTGCTGTGTAGGCAGGACACGTACTGTCAGTGTTTGTCTTTCTGGGTGCTGGCGTTGCAGTGGAAGTTCACATCTATTCCTATTTGTGCAGAAGAAATCCCCGGGACAGGCATATGTGTTGTTTGTCATTTTTTTATCTGCCACCATCTCTATGGAGGAACGAGCTGAGTCACATTCTTATCAACGAGCAGGTTAAATTGGTTATCGAGGTGCTTTATCAGATCTGAGTCAGGCAACAATCTGGAGCTCTTTTCGTCGGTGTGTTTCCGTCATAGTTCAGTTATCTGCACTCGTCTGTCCTCGTGAGGCGCTTCATTTTTCCTTTAAACTCGTCAGTTATAGTGATGATGGAAGCATGCCACTTCAGTGTCCTGAACTCACGCCGATTTGCACAGCAAACGTCGACAATTCAGCTCCTCGATAATAATAAAGTGCAGATTAAAATGCTCTGAACAGAGACAGAAACACAGGACAGGAAGGCGAGATGGTTCATGAAGGCATGAGAGTCTGCAGCCTGGCTTTCATGGTGGTCAGATGTTGGTGCGATTTGGCTGCTGTTGACTCACGCTGGCAGGAAGAAGTGCTTGTCGGAGCAGATTTCCAGGTTTCATGTCTCACCCATCTTCTGTCAACAGCCTAATCTACCACCGACGGTGCTGGAATGAGTAAATTTCAGGTCAAGACCCAGAGAGTTCATAAAAAGTCGGTTAGACATGGGAGATAAGCAGCCTGGTATCAGATTTGAGTTCAGTCGACTCTTCTCCCTCTGATGATGTCTTTTAACCACAGGCAGTGAATATCAGATAGAGGATTAGAGATGTACAGTGTTGTTTGCCTCGCAGTACGTCAGCTCGTCGCCACGGGTACGAGACGCCGAAGCGTGTCGGCCAACCATCCTTGTTCAGGCGTCTTGAAATAGCGTTGCTCTGTCTTTACGGCCCCTGAGAGGCTCATGACACATCTCGCTCGAAACGGTGTGATTTTATGCTCTTCAGTTATGCTGTGACTTCTAAAAATATAAGCCTCTCAATTAGCCAGCCTGAGTTGTGAGGCAGCGCTGCAGAGCTCATTGACTTTAAAGAGGAAGATGAAGATCAGTGTGGGTTTGTGATGCACCTCAGCTGTAATTTCCTACATCTGAGCTATGACAGAAAGCCTCTGATTACCTCCCATCGGTGGTGCACGTTTTGATGATTCAGCAGAGATTACAGTGTTTGTGGTCGTGATACATTAAACATTACAGTATTCTGTAATGACGCTGATTGTGGTAATTAGATAATTGCTTCCCTTCCTCCAGGGTGAATCTGGCTCTGGCCTACACAGAGTTAACAGAGGAGCTGGGACGCCTCCAAGCGCTGAGCTCCAAGCAGACGGAGATCCTGAGGAAAGCCTCGCAGGAGCAGGCCAGTCCAGGTGAGCATCCGCTCCACCATGCACCCATGTGCAGAACCCAGGGACAACACTGTGAACGTCCATGAGGGGAGGAGGAAGTATTTAAAAAACTCAGAGAACAACAGAGTCGGGTAACGAAGTGATACGATCATAAAGTGATGATTTGACTGAAACTGATGCCTCTCTGTGAGTGACAGTGACAGAAAGAGAAACAGGATGCTGTGGGGGGGATGCAGCAGCTGGAAACAACACTTTACCTCCAACATCTGCACTGACACACCAGTTAGCAACACATGGTCAGATTAGCTCATCCTCGTGTGTTCATGAGTTCAGGTCTGCTTCAACACAGACTGAAACGATGAACTTAGAGATAAGATGTATTTTTTATTTTCCACTGTCTTTGTTATTTCTTATTTCTACTGATGCTGCCTGGAACACCAAACCTCCCAGCTGGGTACCAAGAAAATAATCTTATCTTATTTTATTTTATCTTATCTTGTCTAGTCCCTTTAGCTGAGTAACAATACAACACGGTCAAAATGCTACTTCAGTAAATGTACTCACACTTAGTTTAATATGACACTGCAAACTACTTTATAAGCTCATCAAGTGGTTTGTGAATAAAATATTACTTTTTAAAAGTAACGATAGTCAAATAAATTCAGTGAAGAGTAAAAACGACAATAAATTGCAATATTTTCCTCTCAAATTTAGTGGAAGTATAAAGTAGCATTAAATTAAAGTACAAATGCCTCAAATTTGTGAGTAAATATCCTACAGTAGTTCCACCAATGAGATACTTGCTGACAACCAAATTCACACATTTTTTTGTAAAGTGAACATTTTTTGTACAGATTCTGGCAGATTGTAAAAATTAAATGTCATTTAAATGAAATATAATTAACTCGTAACTGCAGGTCTCGTGTCGTTCTGACGCCGTTAAAGAAGAAGCTTTCTCACTCGAACATCAGATAGAAATGAATGCAGACACATCGTAGAGTAAAACTTAAACAGTAGCAACACCTTTCTCTTCCTGCACAAGTAGTCACACACATCACCTCTCACAACTGTGCATCTGCCCCCACCACAAACCAAACAGCACCGCACGCATCGGCTTCACTGAGCCGTCGGTCCACAAACTGGAAAACTGTTGTGAAAATCTGTGAATAACGCAGCTGAGAGGGGGACAAACGCAGAAACCCCCAAACTGCACGATGTTTCACATGTGTCACATTAATCTAGACAACGTGACTGGAATGACACTTAATTAGTCGGAGGATCGTTTAATTGCCTCTTGGCTATCTTTAACAACAAAACAAACACTTTTCGTAAATCATTGAAATAATCAGCGAAGTGGGAATTCGCGTGGAGCCGAAAAAATTCCCCGGGTGTTAAACTGTAAGAGTGAGCATGAAGTGACTGTTTCCTCCTCATTCAGAGGTACTAACACCCCCACCCTTTTATCACCACAACCAACCGGCCATAAATGATGTTTCCTCTTTGATATGGGAAGTGGAGCTGAAGTGGTGACGCTGCTACGGGCGTTTATTTTCCACGTGCGTGAAACGTTCTGATAAAATGTCAATCAATGAGACAACAGTCTGTCATGGGACAAAAAAGTGGTGAAGTGGTTTTCTTCTGCTTGTACCGGAAATGTCAGGAACTGACAGTTTTGGCACAAACATGTTGCAATTGCACGACAAAAGGCCAAAAGTATGTGGACACCTGACCATCACAGGGCTTTCCAACACATTTTGAGGCCTGGCTGCAGGGATTTGTTCTTATTTGGCCAGAAGTGCTTTGGCATGGCTTGCAGTTCATGTTGGAGTTCTTCTCAAAGGTGCTGGATGGGGTTGGGAACAAGGCTCTGTGAAACTGGACCACGTCTTCGTGGACCTGGCTTTGTGCATGTTGAGACTGCAGAGAGCTTCTCGTGAACTGCAGCATTAAGCTCCAAACAGTCAACGTGTCCACATACTATTGGCCGTGCAGCGTGCGAAGCTTTTCTTTCCAGATGTGTTCTGATTTTTTGTTTTGTTCCTTCAGTCCAGCGTCACTCCCCCATCCACCACCAGCGCCACTCTCCAGTATCTCAGCGCCACTCGCCCATCTCACAGCGCCATTCTCCCGTCCCGCCGCCGCCGCACCACTCCCCAATCCAACAGAGACGCTCCCCGGTGCTGCAGCGCCTCTCCCCAGACATGCACCGCCGCTCCCCCCTGCTGGACGTCAACAACGGACCGGCCTCTTACTCCAGCCGGCCCCCCACCCAGCACCTGAGGGCCAGCTTCCAGGGCCGCCGCAGTTACTCTGAGGTGGCCGACCCCTCGGCTTACCAGTGCCCGCCCCGCTTCTCCCTGGACCCCGTCTCCACCCTGCCTAAGCCCCGGCCCTACATCGAGGGCTACCCAAAACAGCAGCCCCAACATGGGAGCTCTCCTCATGGTGGACTGCAGCACAGAGGCTCCCCGTCTCCGCATCACAGCAGCGCCGGGGGAGACGGGGGCCTCGGGGAGAGCTCCATGCGCCACTCAAGAGAGATGCCGTTCCCACTGTCTGAGGTGGCCCACCTGCATTTTGAGCCCCCTCCTCCTTCCACACCGGCCCCCCAGCCCCCACAGTCCTCTGAAGATGAGGAGGAGTGGACCTGCCCGCACCCCATCAGCCCGCCGCGGACGCTGGGCGTGCTCTCCGCTCCGGTGCCCAGCGGCGTCATGCGAGGCCCGGCATCCTGCTCGGCCTTCCCCATCCCTCAGAGGCCCAACACCCTGAGCTGCCACCCCCAGCCGGGCTACATGTCCGCAGAGCACGCGCAGTCCTGGCCTTCGATCAACGTGAGTTCAAACTCCTCTTTTCAAGCATGAAGCTCGATTTGATGTGTGCCAGCTGCACGTTTGAGCGATTCTGAAACCACGAAGCTGCAGCTCAGTGTCCCGCGTCGCTTCGTCACAACTAGAATCACCGAGCCGGTTCACAGAAAATCACACGAATTTAACTTCATGACTGTTTCCACTCAGTGCAGCCTTTTCACACTGAGTGTCAAACCATCAAAAGACCTCTGCCTGTTTACTTTCTATGTGAGAGTGAGATGAGAGCTTTGATATCAAACTGGTGTCAGTGCAGAGCTGAGGTCAAGATGCAGCCCAGCGTAAAGGGGGAAGAGCTCCCCTGCCCCTGTCTGAAGGGAACATATGCACCTAACACCTCTGATGTTGACTACATTAATCTAAGCTGTACACGACATGCACAGAGTGGTTTCAGAGCGAGCTGGTGAGTGTTGGAACGTCTTTACTGCACACAGAAGTGCATCAAGAGATAATCCAAGTCTAAACTAAACAAGAAATAAGACAGCTTCAGAGGGGTTGTTGCAGGAGATGCATTTTCAGACAAAAACAAGGCTTAATAACAGACTGAAGACATTCAGGAGACAAAGCCCTCGAGCAGCTGTAGGGACTCTCGTCGGTAGGGAAGCAGGAAGCAGCGTGACGTCCTGATGAAAACTTAATGAAGTAAAGTTTTAACCCAAACCAGGATGTTCACGTAATTTAAAGTTGTTGTTTTAAGTTGTCTTCAGGTTAGAAAACTCTTATTTTTCTTTGGAAGGTGCTGAGAAATGATGCCTTCCTGCGGATACGGAGTCAGATCACGAAAGGAGGGAGGAAGTTTCACAGGAAGTCCGCTCACGAATGTGACGCCGATCTTCTCACGTCACTCTCAGAAAGAAAGCAAATAATTGCTCTAATTAGTCTTCTCTCTAAACTGAACTGGATCACATGATGAATCAGGACCTGGATGAGAGTTTGGACCTCATGATGTGTAATAATGTGTGTGTGTGTGTGTGTGTGTGTGTGTGTGTGTTGCTCTGCAGCTCTGGATGGAGACCGAGGAGAGCGACATGCGAAGCTGCCCCCTCTGCCAGTTGATATTCCCCGTCGGTTACCCTGACGATGCCCTCATCAAGCACATCGACTCCCACCTGGAGAACAGCAAGATCTGATCGCCGTGGCGACGAGCCCGCACACACGTGTGCTCTTCTCTTATAGGCTGATGAGAGATTGGCAGACCGGGCCACACGGAAAGTCAAACGTAGAATCACAGGCGAGCCACTGTGAGATCACCTGTAGGTAGGGATGCACAAGGGGCTCAAACACGGGTCTGTGCTGGATTTGAGAGTCCACGTGCAGAGTCCTCCGCTGGCCACCCTTTGGGACGGCTCTGCCTGCATCATCACCGGCTCTGGTCGCTGCTGTTTGTTGTGAGTGTTGTGTGGTTTTTGGGACAGTTTCAGACGTGGTCTTGTTTATCGCTTCACGGTGTTGTACACTTTGATTTAGCAAAGTAAGCCAAAGACGAGGTGTGGGAGGCAGGCGGGGGGGGGGGGGGGCTCAGAGGCTCTGCATGTCAAAGAGTTTCAGCGTTCATCAGCGAATGATCAGGGAGAGCCGAGGCATCTTTTTTTAAACAGACTATTCTCACCACTCAGCTTCACTGCACACCTGCTCGGACATTTTCTGTCTCACACACACACACGCGCACACACACACACACACACACACACACACTGTGCAGTGAATGCCAAGGTGATCTGTTAACGCTGGTTTATCGAAATGATCTGACAGAAGTCAAGTGGGAAGGCGATTAGTCATTTCGAGTGAAGATTTTCAGTTTTTGATGCTGCAGTCAGGGGGGGGGTAATGACACTGTGAAGGAATTCTGTCGAGCGGGGTCCGATGCCAGATCACTTTCACTTCTCTAAAACGAGGAAGTTTCCACAGCAGTTAAAGTATGAAACATTCCAGTCTCACATTTCAGCTACCGACAGAGCTGGGGAGCACGAATGTGAAAGCATGTTTGGATGAAGGCGGTTTTCCCCAAACTGAGTTCTGATGATGCCCTGCAGGGCGGGGTGCTGATCTGGCTTCTCGAGCAGCGGAGGGAAATTTTTTGTCAGAATATACCTTTATGCTTGCGGCCTGTTACAAAAGTATTTTAGCACTTTACGTTAGCATAGCCTATACGATGTATCTGTTGTCAGTCCCCATATATATTTTCCATGTATAATTTACTATTTATATTGTCAATCTGTAAGGCAAAAAATATGGAGATATATTTTTGCAAATGTTAATACGCCACATGTCTCATGTTGGTGTCTCTCCCACGTGCTTGCACACTTCTGTAAATAAGAGGAGCCGAACGGGATTCTTTTCTGTACAAAGACTCGAAACGATCAACTGGGATTCTCATCGGTCTTCCTAAAGATCTGACCTTCAAAACAGTTTGATGTCACGACTGCCCAGACCACCCAACAAAAAAAGACGGCACACAGCTGGCTGCATGAGATCAAGAGGAGGATCTTTAGTGCACTGCGTTTCTATCTCAGAGATCTGACATCTCCGATCAGCAAACTAATCTCTGCAGGGTTTCAGCAATGACGATAATCTTATTTTGATACGTGGGTTTAGTTTTTAATCTCGAGTGGAGTCTCAACTCGAGAACTTCTTTTTGAAAAAAGAAAAAGGAAAAAAAATGAAGTTACACTGATGTCAGCTAACGCGGCTTTCAGCTACATGTGCAGTTTCTAATGTGGGGATGTCCCCACGCGCACCCGCCCATGAGTTTGATTTGAAGTTACAGAAGAGATGAAATGTGGTAGATTAGAGCACATATGACAGTGATTGTGGCAGCAGGATGATGTAGGACACAGGTTTCAAGTCCTGGCGTCGGGTAACTTGTACCCACATGAAGTACGACAGCACGCTGAATCTCTACGAGCCCTGGAGGCTTGTTCCCGGACGCGACTTTTCAATGAAGGTCAAATAAACCAAGCAGAAAACAGTGTTTTCCAGGGGCGGGGTCGAGAATTATCAGATTGAAGGATAACTCTGGTTTATTCAGCCTATTGGTCATGATAACACTGTCACCGAGCTCACTGCTGAGATCAACATGAACTGCTGCGGCTAACATGCCTTGTTCAATAAATACTTTTTCAAGAGGGAAAATGAAGTTCTCCAGGCTGTTAGCAATTACATTCGCTCATTAGCTTAGCTCTGTCCCTAAAAAGATCAAAGTTCTCACAGTTTATGTAAAAGACATATTTGTACCATTGACTTCTATCTCATAATCACTTCTGTGGAGCCGTTTTCCTCCAAAAGAGGAAGTTAAAAACTGGATGGTGCAACGCAGCTAATAAACTACAACAGCTTCTTACATTCTGGATTAACTGGGTTTCTGAGGCACTGTCAAAGCAGCTTGCTGGTGGTCAACGGTGCACAGATGGAGGTGCACCCACCTGAACTCAGTTTTACTTCAACCCAGCACGAAAGAAATAAAGAAAAAAAAATCCAACGATGGCTGCATTTCTAAAAATTCTGCACAAAAAAAGAAAAAAGAAAACGTGTCTGTAATAAGCAGAGTAGAAGAAGAAGAGGTGGCAAACTGGAGACAAAACCAGCCACTCTGTGCTGTTTGCACGTACGGCATCATGATGAAACAGAGAGTTTAATTAAAGAAGCGCTCTGTTTCAAACTGTGGCTGAAATCGGAAAAACGTATCTTCCGCCTCCACAAAGCAGTTCCTCTGGGGGAAACCCTGAAAACGGTTCAGAATTTCACCAGAAAAAAAGGGCAAAGTTCAAACCAACGTGAAAACTGATCAGTTCTATCAGGCAGAATTTAGATTTGGTGTTGGGATCATCCGGGCGCTCGTGTTTCTTCTCCGTCGGGCTTGTTTTCGGCATCGTCGCCTCCCGCAGGGATCGAAGCAGTGAACTTGGTGATCACAGCGTTATCGTAACCGACCCGGGAACGCCACCCTGAAGTGTACGGAGATACTTGACCATCAAATCGAAGAGGGCTTCAATGACTCCCGATTATTCTATACTGTATGTGTGTTCCTATATCGCTCTGTGTAAAACATATGTAAAGTTGTGTACAGACAGGTATTTCTCAAGTGTGTAAGGCTAATGCAACATGTACTCTATTATTCAACAACTTCAAATTGGAGTGTCTGTAAATCAGTATATATAATCCTCGCCGCCACCACACTAAAAATGAATTATATACAAGTGCTACCCTAC
>NC_055678.1:793218-873218 GCF_017976325.1 Chelmon rostratus
TGAAACAAAAGAAGGAACAAGCTGTTCTCGATGCGTTCAGGCGCTCAAAGACACGAGCAGACATCCATTTGACATAAGAGATGAAGGCAGAGCACGGGGAAGTGGCCTGCTGCTGTGTGAGTTCTGGCTCTCCCCACAGGTGAATTCAACTGATATTTACTGGACGGTTCCTGAATTTCTTGTTGAAACTAATACTAGTAAAGCTCTGACACTGCTTCATATGTCTGCCCACACTAAGAATGAACGTGAAAACAGAGTTGTGGTGGATACGAGCAGAGCTGAGCGGTGTAGCAGAACAGCTAATTTAAAAAAAGAGGCTAATTTTCTGTCAGGTATGATGATCACAACATGGAGATCTGGATGGAGAACTTCATGAATATGACTTGGAAGAGTTGTGTGGGCACGAGTCGTTTTCAGATTCTGCAGGTTAGCGGATGTAATCTTAGGCCGGAGATATGCTCGCTTTTAACTATGTCCTTGTGTGCATGATGGCTGCACGTCCTCAGAAAACGTCTCCACGCGTCGACGTGCAGTACCCACCCATGAACAGTAGGGGCAGTGTGGGGACGATAGCAGAGTCCTGTCGCTACAGACCGAAGGCTGATGGCAAGCTGCTCGCCGTGTGTGTTGTGTGACCTCTTCATCAATTCCTCTCATCGGCAGCACGTGATCACCATGGTTGCGGCGGGCTTAATTCAGCGGCCTTACATGTCATCCGCAACGTAGCTGCTGTCGCTTGTTCTGCCGTGATCTCAGAAATAACCAAACCTCCTCAAGCGTCGCCATGTTTATTATTTACCTCATGCAAATCTGGAACTTCTTTACATCCTGAGCTCTCTGGCGTGCCCTCTAGTGGTAGCCTCCAGTAACACATGTAGTTCATAGACTCCACGTGTCGCGTGCTCGTCCAAAAAGATACTCAGTGAAGCAAGCTGCTCGAGTACTACCACAGCATCGACTCACATTCTTGACCTTTTCCTTTAGTGGCTGAGCTCCACACAGTGATGCAGCTGATCAGGCACAGATTGACCACCTGCTGTTCTCGTAGGAATCAGCGCCGGTGTCCCACATGCCTCACTGACGACATGTTCATTATGTCGGCTGGCAGAAGGCCCGGGCCAGAGATCGAAGCCCTCGGTGCCATGCAGAGTCAACACGCGAGCCGAAAAATACATACAGGGCCGTGACACACAAACACACATATTCACGCACAGACGAAGACGAAAAACACACAGCCAGACACACACACACGTGCACACGCACACACACACATTTACACGCTCTGACACTCCAACACGCGTGATCTGCACGGGTAGAGGCACAGCTAGTGTCGGCGTGAAGCGGTGAACTGCGTTTGAACCGCTGACCTCTGTAACTCACCCATATTGATGGCAGGCTGAGCGCTCGCTCACAACGCGGCGCTTCAGCAAGCATAGCGTGGCCCCAGGGACTGCAGGCGTCAATGGGGGCGGGGGTGGAGGGAGGAGGCAGGGGCGGATGGATGGATGGATGGATGGATGGATGGATCAACGGAGCAGTGAAAAATATTGCCAGTCAAGTTTATTGTCAAGGTGTTATGGTGGAATAACAAAGAGACAGTGAGTACCATTAACTTCCAGCATGTTAAGCCCAGCAGGAAGGTTCACTGACGGGGGCTAAAGAGATAACGCAGTGCTTTGAGTTTACTCTTCATCCTCAGGGAAGACGATACAGTGCCTAATGCTGGTCACAACTGTCACGTTTCCCAAATCTTAAATCATACACTAGTTTCCATGCTCAAGTATTGAAGCACGACTTCTGGAAATCTAAGCTTTAGATGTCGCGGATCAGACTGGTCCAGTAGCAAAGCTCTTGTCTGATAGCGCTGCCCCCCTCACAGTCTGTGTTCCAGTCCACCTCAGAACTGTTGGATGTGGTTGAGCTCTGGGCTCAGACAAGTTCAGCCTAACCAAGCCGGGAAAACCATTTCTTTTCTGTCTAAAACAGTGGCCATGACAGGCTGATGGGTCAAAAGATGATGAAAAACAATGTTTCTCTTGGACAAACTTGCATTATTATCAACTTCCAGGTTGTCCACATACTTTTGGTCAGAAGGCATATTATAGTACAGCACTGTCATTTGCAGGTAAACTGTATATAAACAGATCCGTGCTGTAGAGCAGACATGTCAAACTGATTCCATAAAGGGCCGTGTGGTTGCAGGTTTTTGTTCCAACCAAGGAGGAGCACACCAGGCCAACCAATCAACATCAAGGGATCACTTAGTTATCAGCTGAAGACTGAGATCAGCTGATTAATTGATTCCAGCCTGGTGTGCTGCTCCTTGGTTGGAATGAAAACCTGCAGCCACACGGCCCTTTATGGAATCAGTTTGACATGCCTGCTGTAGAGCATGTTTATGTGCATGTATCCAGCTGTAGAGAGTTTTTCATGTGACCTGTCCAGGAGCGCACCGATTGGCTCCCCACTAACATCAGGGGTGATACAGAGGTGAGCTGCCATCTCCATGAATCATTCATTTCATTTTCATGTATAATTGTCTAAATTTGCATTAGCATTGCGCTGTGAAGCCAAAGACCTCCTCTGCTATCCTGTATGAAAAATTTAGCTTCATGCAGCTTCTCAACACAGTTTTCAATCAGGACGTTCTGATCCACAACACATCAAACATTAAGGATGTGAGAAGCTGAATACAGTCAGTATTAGGATGGAGCTTGTCTAAGAGGTGCTGGTTTTTACTGTCAGCACCACCTTTCACTTTAATATTTGATCAAGAACAGGCAGCCACTGATGTATCACTGGGGTCTTCATCAGGGTCTTCATCAAGAGGAACTGGTTCACAGATGCCTGACACACAGTACCAGTGACTTCATCTTTGGCCCACTGACATGGAAGAAAATCTGCATGATGGATTTATATTAACTCATGCTAACAAAAATTAGCTTTGTGATCACAGTATCATCTAAACAAAAGGTCCATTTCACATGCTTTACAAAAAACATGAGCGCGCCGACTTTAATATCATCCTATGCCGCTAACAGATGCTGACACACTGACCAGCTACAGCGACCTCATAGGGTCAAAACTGGCTTTAAGAAAATACAGCCCCCACCAGGTGGAGACATTGCAAACCAGGAGAATACAATACATAGAGCATGTAGTATATATATTTATATTTTCTCTATTATGTATTATTTTTATAGCATGAGCTTGATGCTAAATGCTAAATGCAGCATGTTTTCCATTCATTCTACTCTACATTTTATTTTCACTGCTTTGATGAACGCTTTGAGTTCAGTATCATATATGAAGGATGTTAATTTGACATGACACAAGATTTTGGAACCAGGCTGCAGGGATTTGGAGGTTTCTATGAAATAAACGCCTTTGAGGAGTGCACAATAAGAGAAGCTGCAGAAACACGTCAGACACATTTGTATGGTAGTGGACGCCCCCCCGAGTTCAGACAGTGTGGAGGACAGAGCGGATTTAGATCTGGCAAACCCCGACTGAAGTGAAAAATGTGAAGCCGTCAGTCAGCTGGAAGAATCTTAACAATCTTTCTGATTTAACTTCCCAAAGCTTCATTGGTGTCTGGAACAAAAGGGCCTGAATGCAAACAGTCCAAGAAAAACAAGCCAAAACACAAAGAGCCGTCAGCTTCCTAAACTTTACGTACTGATCCGACATCACTGCAGAAGTCTTGATTTTAACACCAACGTACGATTTGACTGAGCTACTTAAATGTGCTCCTTCTCCAAGCGGCTCTGCCATTAACGGTTATTAAATATAGAAACTGAGAGATCAATGTGAACATTTCTCTGTACCAGTAAACCGGACTCAGAACGCTCGTTCAAACACACTCGATACAAGCAGCTCCAAATCATCTTTGAGGAAAACAAATGGAGGCAGGTGCTTGAGAATCTGCCAAATCGACCATATGGCCCCTCGGGTGGAAATAACAAGACCGAGTGCACAAAAGCTCCCGTTTCTTTTCCACGGTGAGACGTTCAGCTCAGCAGACTACATCCAAGCTGTGGGTTCTGCTAACAGATGTGACAAAGGTGTTGCGGCCCGGAGCAGCCCACTTGACCTCGGCCGCTTTGGGTGAGAACGCGGACGTCTTCTTGGAAAAGTGTTGATCCTATTTCAACACTTTCGGCTTTATTGTCAGTAACAATATGGAGCTGAGCGTCACTCTGGTGAGGAGCGAGGTCTCCACTGTGTGACAGGAGAGAGATGGAGATGCGTCTGTCTGCAAACACATCAGCTCGTGATTGGTGGGCATATTGCTCGACTCGGGGGATTTTCATCATTAGCCTGCGCTGCATGGCAAACGGGCGGTGTGGCCCCTTTTTTTTCCTTACAGGCGGCAGTATCACAGCTCTGATCTGTCACCCTTCGCTTGCCTTAATGTGTGAAAGCAAGACGTGTTGCGCCTATTAGCACTTCTTGGCAAGGCTGGCATGCTGATCTCTCATCCCCGGGGAGCCCGGCAATATGGTGCCGCATGGTGACCGCCCGCCAGCCCCGGCTCCCGCTGTCACAACACATCACACATCCCCAACAACCGCCACCACCACCTCCTCTTCCACCACACCTCCATCACTGGCTGGATGAGTGACAGGAACGCCAAACAGCCAGAGCCAGGGGTCCTCTGGGTGGAATAAAAACAAAAACTTTTACAGAGAGGGTGGGCAGCTCACGGTTCTTCAGATATGAAGAACACAGCATTCCTGTTTGGCTCAGATTTACAGGGATTATTGACTGCAGCTGAGATCACACACAGATATTTTACTGTGTATTTATCTATCAACACCCAAAACTCCCCCAAACCCCCCCCCTCACCTGCTGGTTTAGAAATCCAACTGTTACGCCTACAAATTCTTAGTCTAGTAACGTAACCTACACAGCCCAGTTGCACTTGAAGCATCTATATTTTGGGGCCATTTTGGACAGGAAGTGAGGGGAGTGGGAGACGGGGGCTCTGTCAGACTTGATCTGCACATGTTGTACTTATGTGGTCAGCAAGTCAAACACTTGGGGCCACCAGGACGCCGCACTTTTTAACAGCGGGTATATTTTTGTGTGTAGGCTAGTGCTAATTTTAGCTCAGGCTAGAGTTTGAATGTGTGCCTTAGTGAGTGTCTATCCAGCATGTCTTTTTATTGTCTGCCTTTTATGCAGCATTTTTCTGATCTGAGAATACTGTCCGTTATAGGAGACAATAAAAACTACCTTCAGCTTGACCTGCGTCATGCTGCAGAAGTAGAAATGTAGAGTTTGCAGGTAGATTTGGCCCTAAACCAGCAGCAGCACATACACTGTTCAGAAGTCCAAATGTCTGATCTTTGATGGCTTTTTACCCCTGAATCACATCTGGGTTCAGAAAATAGGAGGATGAGACTGTGTGCTACATCTTCAAAGGCAAAAAAATAATGATATGTCACACATTATGCAGAAACCTGATGCTCATTTTGACCAGATGACAGGTTAAATTCCAGAGTTCAATCAGAATTTTAGATTATTTTGATGAAGGTAAAGGTCTTGTACTGTTGCTTGTGTTTAGATGATGTCATTTCAGAAAAAAAAGCTGTTTTATTGAGCTAGCTAGAACGTTTCAGATGAGGCCCGGTCATACACAGCAGGACAGGCAGAGGAAGCAGCTCAGTTGAGTTTGGGACTGGGTGTTGGCTTCATGATGACTGGCACTAATGTGGTTAATATACGCTCTATACACGGTATGATTCATGCATCTGTCACCACGACTTCACTGAATATCATAATTTCCATTTTAGTCCAACAGAAAGTGAATCATGGGCTGAAAAATGAAGCCAACACCCAAGTACCAAGCTGCAGTTCCTTAAACGGCCACTTGAGAAAGACATTAATGATGTGGCTGTGATAGTTTCCATTCTGAACTAATGACAGCTCACCTTTACACAGAAGACTGAGCTGATGACCGTGCTGCTGATCTGGATCTGACACTGAGTGGTCTCTGTTTCTCTCCTCAAGCTATCGCTGACTGTGACTCACGAGGCTTCCACTGACTAAGTTTGAGTACCGCAGACCACGAGCACAAACATGTCGGCCGTGCGTGTGTGTGTGATCCACCCACAATGTCTGCGTTTCTGTGGTGACAGGATACGTTTACGGTAAAAGGAGGGGAGCCTCTCTGAAGTGCCATTTTGAACACAGGTGATTGTAATTCTTTAATATTGTCTGTTGAAGCTGGACCAAACTTAACACACAGCTATTTTATTAAAGTCTCAATGACTGCACGTCAATGTGTGCAACATGACACCAACATGATGAATGCAGGCAGCATTAATGTAGATAACACATGCAACGTCTTCCTAGTGTGAATTTGGTTTATTTCATGTTGAAATTATTTTAAATCTTCTCTTAATATGAAAGAATTCAACATTAACCAATGAGGAAGCTTTGCAGATTTTACTTACAGGCAAGAACAACATGATTTCTTCACAGATCAAATCAAATTCCAGGCTCAGATTCAGTTTTGTTCAGATTTACGTCATGTATATGAGGCATGTTTATTATATGAAGGCTGCAGCTGGTCTGAGGCCCAAACAAGAAGTGGTACTTTAACTCTTTAGCGCTGACACACTACAAAAGTGCTGACATGCACGGTGCCACACTGAGATCAGTACAAGCGCAATCTATAAAATCTGTTATCGTGGCAACATCTGAGGTCGGCAGCTGCTTTGGTTTTCAAACATTTTCACATTTCTGCATCATGAGCAGCGCTACAGACTCAACCAAAAAGCCACAGTGTTTACTGAGTACGTGGCGCTCTGCACACAGCCGTAATGACAAGGTCGGATTAATGGGAGGAGTCGCTGCAGAGCGTGACAGCGTCAGCGCACTTCACCTGTCTGCCTCAACCAAACGTACCTGCGCTAAATCTGGACCCACCATGTACGTGCTGTTGTAAGAGTTAAAGCTGCAGAGGACTGACGTGACAACGATAGCTTTCAGCCACGAGTGTGACGCCTGTGAGGTGGCTGTTGTACACAGCTATCACCGCTGATGCTCACTGCCACCCCGGCAGCCCCCGCTGGCCATCCTCCGGCACTGTGATGCATCGCAGCCCGAGCGCCAGCGACGGACGGGTTCTGACCACAAATTAAATAAAATTCCATATGCCAGAGGTGATGCCTGGACAGTAAAGGATATTTAATCCCTGTGCTGAGGGCAGGGAGGCGAGTGGGGGACCAGGGGAGGAAATAGGGTGAGAGGAGGTGGAAGTGGTGGGGGGGGGGGTAGCAGGGGTTCGTCTGCTGATCTGTCACAGCTCCACGCCTGGCTGGCCATGCTCACATTAACACTGACAAGACAAAGAGGTGACACATCCCGGCCTGCAGGGGCCTGGTACGTGCACACGTCCGTGCACATGCAGACATTTACTCACATTCACATGTGTGCAGATGCTTTTACAGTAGCTCTGTACATTTAAAAACCTTATTAATATTGAATTCATGTGAAGCCTTCAGCCTCCCTCTTTGCCCCGTCTTCATTTCTAACAGAACTGCTCCCATCACCACGATCCAGACAGTCAGCATGTACATTATGAGCACACACACATTTATAGTTTTATTTTAACGTTACCACAGAAGAAAACACCAGGAATAAGGAATAAAGCATAAAAGACTTTAAAAAGGACGATGCACGACGCGCTCACGTGGACGTACGAAGCGCAGATCACGCATGAAAACAGAGACACACATGATGGTTCACAAACGGTTTGGCTGACAGATGAGGGCTGGCAGAAAGCGATGCCAAAGCAGATTGAACTTTGGGACATCTCTGTTTTGGACAGCTTCAACAAGCAGAGGGCACGCGGCGGTCACCGGGGGCGAGGCTCCGGTCAATGGGGGCTGGCGCAACATCCTGAGGAGGGTGTTGGGGAGGAGGGGAGGTGAGGATGGTGGGGTCTGGGGCGTTGGAGGCGTTGTGGTGTCACCGTAATGTCAGCCCGTGTCAAGTGCAATCAGCGTTCGCTGTAATTTTCTGAGCAATTAGAGTGCTTATATTGAGAACGCTCGCCAGCTGACAAACACGGGACCCGCTGAAGGAGTTCCTCACAGCGACACTGGACCCACACACACATATACACACACACACACACACACTAACACACACACACACTAACACACACACACACAGTCATACACACGCACACACACTAACACACACGCACGCTCACACACACACGCACATACACATACACACACACACACACACACGCACACACACAGACATCCACATACACACACACATACAGACACACACACACACATACACATACACACACGCACACGCACACATACAGACACACACACATACACACACGCACACGCACACACACGCGCACGCACGCGCACACGCATGCACACACACACACATGCTCTCACACACATACACTTTCTCACACACACACACACACACATACACACACAACCCTAACCCTAACACACTCACTCACACGCACACACACACATTCACACACACTCACATGCTCTCCCTCACACACGTACACTTTCACGCACACACACACACACACACACACACACACACACACACACACACACACACACTCACACTCAGTAACTGTAACTTTTCTGTCCTGAAATTAAATATAGACTAGAAAACACTCATTATCGGCCCCCGTTTGATTTAAGAAAACCGTTTCGACCAGTAGCCTCTTCAATGCAGAGATACATCTGAGCAAGGAAACAAAAGGTCAGCGTGCAGAAAACATAACCAGCTAACGACTGACTGACTTATTACTCCTACAGAACATTCTGGAGGTGCAGACAGCGAGGAGCTGCTGGTCTGTGACAGGGGCTCGACTTGAAGAGGCCGCCTCGATCTGACACAGTGAAGAGGGGCATGTGGTCCCAGTCCTCTCACTCACAAACTGGGTGATGACTGACTGACCCCCCATCATCACTTCAACCCAACACATACATGCACGCGCACACACACACACATGCACACGCACACACACATGCACGCGCACACACGCACACACACACAAAGAGTCACACGCGCACACACACGCATGATGATGGACCTGTATTGATTGTCACACTGCACATTTGCCTAAATGAACCACGAGCGTCTGTGAATCACACTAAACAAAGCTTGTGTTTATTGACAACCAGTGTTTGACTGACAGCTGCTGCACAGACCACAGGAGAGGAAAAGGAAAAGGAAGAACAATAAAGTGAGAGGAAATGCAAAGATGCACAGTTTGATATGAGTCAGAAAATCATCCTGGTGAACTGCAGGAACCTGAATTTACTTATATCTGTATATACATGTTTATATGTGTGTGTGTGTGTGTCTCACAAAGACTCGCCGTGGATTAAAACAGATAGATTTCAGCCTGACTCTCCGTCTTTCTCTCCCTTTCCCTCGGTCTTGCACTCACACTCCATCTCCTTCTAAGACTTTCAGAAAGCTTTAGCATCTCCCGCCACATGGACGTCCTCCCATGTCAGCCATTGTTTTACTGACACGCGTCTATCTGGGACGAGTCGCTGCCCACATCCTGTCCGCTCGCGTCGGCCGGTCCCTCGTCACCAGCGGCCACCCAAACACCAGCATCTGTCTCCACAGACCTCGGATGGCGAGCGGATCAGGATATGACACCGGGCTGGGAGCCGGGCTGAGCCACCAGGCCTGACAAACGCCTCAGAGTGAAGTGCATCTGTGATGCAGTGTGTTTTTACGCAGCAGAGAGCAGGCAACAAGCTGCAGCTACAACGGGTCAAACATCTGTCAAAGAGTGTGTTTGAGTGTGTGTGCATGAGTATATGTGGCAGTAAGCTTAAATTTAGCAGCACTATTTAAGCTTGAGTGTCTCAGTACTTCTTTGGCACTGACAGAATGTGTCTGTAGTAGCGAGTATCTGAAAACAGACATGATGTTTGCTTACTTTGATCAGATATTTACTGATTTAAAGGACAAATTCACCAACTTAAGCCTTTAGTCTTTGTACAACTGCTTGTGTTACGATGATATTCAGATATTATAGTGTAAAAATACTCCATCACAAGTAAAAGTCCTGACTTCAAAATGTGACTGAAAGTAAAAGTACTGATCGAGCAAAATGAGTTCTCTCTCAGTGTTTTCTGATTATAGAATATCACATTAATCTGTTTTTAATCGCTTACAAGTAGATGTAGGAGCAGTTTGATGTTGTCCATATTTGACACATTGTATATTGCTGAGTACATTAGTGGTACGGTGCTGCATCAAATCATATAAGCATATCATGTTTTCTTATGTAAAAAGTTTTACTATATAAGTGTCTCTCAGAAACATAAAGCGCAAATATGTCAACACTTGAGTGAATGTACTTCATGTACATCACTGCTAAACACTATTATTATTATTCCAACAGTGGGATTGAGTTATATGCCTTGTGATTTGAGGTACAACCTCAAAAACAGTGTAAAACTAATCAGAAATCAAGATTAAAAGGTGTGAAAACCATCAACCAAAATCTTAAAGACGATCTAACTTCTGCTGAACAGCGGCCACTGTGGCCAGAAGTGGTAACTACAGGAGAATTTCCTCACTGTTGGCTTCTTGTTTTACTTTTGTGCTGAAACTGTTGACATTGTATGACTGATTAAGAGTTAAATGTTAAAGTGTGTTAAATATAGCAAAGGTGTGTGGGACTGCTTGTGAATTAAACTTCTTATTTGAGAGGATGGCTGTTCCTTTTCTACCTGGTCATGAAGATTTGCTTAAAAATGTGATGAAATATTCAGACATCAGAAGGGGCAACAGGGAGGCAGAGAGAGACTCACTGGACAAAGATGGAGGCAGATAAACAGAGGGAGAGGACGCAGAACAGACAGAGAGATTCAGGGCTGCTCCTCTCCTCCACCTCCCCTCTCCATCATGTTTAGATGCCGGTTGTATAAATATCCCACTTCCCCTCAGGGCCAACTCAGCCCAGCAGGACCCTCTCTGTCCCCTGCTCCGACCAGCCCCCTCTCTCCTCTCCTCCCCGTCCAGCTCCTTCTTACCCCCCACACTCACCTCCCTCTTACATCGTCTAATTAGGATCTTGGGCCTCGTTAGGGCCAGCAGCCCCGGGGGCCCGCTGATACAAAAGCTGATTCTATCTGACGTAACAAGTCAATGCCAAGGGGACAGATGCTAATTTTAATTAATTAAATGGAAGGGTCAGCTCGTGACAAACGAGGGCCAGAGGGCGGGTCGGTCGCCGGTGTGCTTGGACCAGCCAGACCCCCTGTTCCTCTGGAGGGGAAGATCAGCCCGGTTGTTGTTATTACTGCTGTTGTTCATCTCACAATGCTAGACGCTGCGTTCCCAGATGAGAACTGTGAGGCAAGTCATGGCTGGTAGGCAGAAGGTGACTGGAGAGAAAGAAAGAAGTCATCATTCCACCTTGTTAGCACAAATTTTAGCACGCATAACCTGTTAGGGGGGACATTTTTTGAGAAAACAGTGCTTTACCTCGCTGCTAATTTTCACTGTGGGCAATTATATTTGGTCTTTTTTATGAGTTTATCAAGTAAACCAATACATGGAGAAATCTGCAGCTGTTACAGAAATATAAAAGTGAGTGAGTTATTATTTTCTAATGTCTACTGACGTGAGGCTGGAACTAATTCCAGCCCCGTTATCGATTAATCTGTTTGATCAACTGGTCAGGAAATACAGAACAACTGCTCATCAAGCTTTTCTAGACACCAAGTTGATGTGTTTGTGACACTATGACAAAAAAAAGAAAAACTTTCAGTTGATTCACCGCTCGATTAATTGTTTCAGCTCTAGTTTCTATACGTCATTGTTCTGGCAACGGCTGGGGATCAACATTTTAGTGCTGAGACAAACATTTCAGTACTGAAATGATTCCTTTAATTTGAGAAAACAAGCATGTTTTTATCCAAAAGTGTTCCTCTCTTCCTAACAAGACATATATATGAAGCTAGGTGTAAAACCACTGGCTGCCTTTGTTCAACCCCGTCTCCTAGATATTACATTTATATACAACTAACTTGCATTGATAATCCTACACGTAATCGCTGCCTGGAGTATGAAAACACTACATTTATATACTGCTCTGGACACACAGAGAGGTGGTCAGGGTGGACGGCGGGTGTATAAAGTGACGTTTAGGGAAAGATTGTGATCGCTGCATTAAAACAGTGCTGCTGTGACTAAACATAACCAAAAACACAACATCACCATAATGCTGGAGTCACTATGAGCAGGTAAGACTGCCTATTTCTGGCAGAAAACAAGTGAAACAACCTACCAGGTTTGTTAATTAACATTTCCTCATTATGCTAATGATGAATAAACATGAATCATCGTAACATTTCCTTCACAACACGTCTGCTGTTGCTAATGATTTGTATACAGACAGAACTTGCAGGAGACCGTTAGTGGAGGAGGATCTGCTGCGACTATCAGGTGCCTTCACATCAGCACAGACCAAACCAGCACTGACACTGAAACCACACGTCTGTGGCTGCTGATGTTTGTCTATCTGATAAAAGAAAGAACCGTCTGATGGTGTTGTATTAGACTGGCTGAGCAGCCGGTTCTGCTTAAGGTGCAGAACACTAAAATAAACTGCACAATTTTTCTTAATATTAAGAACCCCCCTCCCACTCTCTCTCTCTCTCTCTCTCTCTCTCTCTCTCTCTTCCCACTGACCTAGTTTTGGCATTTGATCCTGACTGGAAGATCAACCCCTAGAGGGTGCACAGTGTCAGCCTTGTACCATGTCACTTCCTACACAAAGGGCACCCTTTGTCACTTCATATTTTCAAGGCTCCAAAACCCCGGCGTTTTCATTGTTGTTTGTGGCAGGGGTCACTTCCTGGTGGTGGCCCTGCCTCCCTGTTGTTCTTCCCTATGGTGCACCTGCTGCCGCTGTTGACCGTCACCCAGCAGGAAGCCAAGTGTCTGCGTTCATAGATTACAGATCTAAACTCGATATACCTGCCTACAGTGTTGCATTGATCTTTTTTATATTAAGTTATAAACAAATACATGGACAGTATTAATATCTGACGTAATCACCTCAAGAAAGTCTCATAACCAGAAATACTTGAAACTTCTGACCTTTCAAAGCCAAGAAAAGAGCTTTGGCCGATAAATGTACGACTTTTTTGAAGCTTTGCCATCATTTCTGTCCAAAACGCAGAGAAATGAGCACTCAGTCCATCTTAACAGGATGTAAACAAAACAGCAAGATTTTTAACCACTTTGAAGGTAAAACAGGTAAAAATGAGCTCACCTGCAATGTGACAAGATGCAATTCACAGCTATGGGAATGAAAGTAGGTCCTGCTTGAGCCAGGTGCTCAGTCAAAGTGATAATACTTTTACTGTTCAGCTTTATTCATACAGGCACATTTTCCTCAGGGGGCAGCAAACGTACAACATATGACCCCTCCTGTGGGTGGTGGATCCATCCCAGAATGTGTGCAGAACAGACCAACTTAGTAAACATCTCCATCTCCTCGCCGTGTGTCCAGATCTGAGCAATAACCTTGGAGGATAAGAAAAATATTATCATAACTGATCGAATCAGTGACTAAATCTATGAAAATCAGGCGCAAGTTCTGATAAATCACAGTTACCCTTTAACTCTCTCTGGAAAGTGGAGAAAGTTTTGTTCAAACTACTTTCCCGACACTCCTCCCTCGCATCCATCTCCTCCATGGCCGATGACTCAGGGACACGGGGCATTTTAACAGGGTGTCCTTGATGAGGCCCAGCACAAATTAGCCAAAGTGCCATCTTTGCCATCGCCACTTACTATCTGACAGCAGGAGAGTGAGGGCTGCTCCTGGCAGGAAGTGAGCCCAGAACCTGGCATTATCTGCGGCCAGCACCGGCCACCGTCACGGCCAACGCTTCGCCGGGGGTCAGCAGCCATCACACACGGCGGCCTAATGCTGCTGATGAGAGAGAGCCCGCCTCGCAGGCCTGCACGCCCCTGAGGTGTGGCCACTCAGCGTCAGCCTAACCTGAGCTGACAGACCGTGCACCATCCACATAGACGTGCACGCACTCACACATGCACTGATTCATGAAAATACACACATGAACACCCACACAAATTCATAAAAATACCCGTGGTCACACAAAAACCTCCTCTTACACACACACACACACACACACACACACACACCTTTAAAAAAGATTAATGCTACGTATTAATGATAGCACCTTTATAAGACAAATGTATATATACATAAAATCTATGAATGTGCACAATGGTGCTTTGAGCTAAATGCTAACAGGTTAGTTTAGCATGTTAACATTTGCAGTTTTGCAGGTATTTCCTCTTAAATCAAGAAATCTGCAGAACTACATTTTTAACCAGATGATGGCGCTACATGAAAAGATCATCAAAGTTATTACGATTAATCCTAAAGGGAAAATTAACATCTATACCAAATTTCATAAACTCCATCCAGTAGTTGTCAAGATATTTCACTCAAACCCACAAATGTCAACCTCATAGTGCAGGTAGACAAGCGAGGGGGTCACCAGAGTCTGCAGGTTCCTCCCTCCCCTTCACAGTAATCATCCAATAGTTGTCGAGGTATTTCAGTCTGGACCAAGGTTTTGGACCGACTGCCCCAGAGCCACGCTGCTAGCATGGCTAAGAACAGTCCTATAAAGCTAAGCTAACACAAATATATCCAAAAATGTAATAGATTTGCTTCCATCTGTTGCACCAGTAAAATGCACTATGCGTCCACACATATCAAAACAAGAAGGCCAAAGGTCTGAAGGGATGTGACGGTTTCACACCCAGCGTGTTCATGTGACCATCACAGTGTGGTTAGATGAGATTAGAAACATACAGTGGAAACTGTTCAGGTCAACAGGTCACATGTGTCTCTGGTGAAGTGGATTGTATTTGTTTGCTGTGGATGATGTAGATACAGTTTAATTAGTACCATCGTGGTAGTTAGCAGTTTTTAGTAATTAGTAGTTTTCTTCTTGTTAACTTGAAAATGGGAGAAACCTTTTCTGATTTCTGAATTCCTGCTGACAGCACACAGATAATCTTCCCTTACTTTCCCCACAGCAGGTTGGGATTCGCTGCTTTGCTCAAGGGCACTCGTAGCAGGGGAGGGGGGGGGGGGGGGGGGGGCAGGATGTAACACCAGACACATAATGTTCCCTGAAGTTCAAAATGTCACTTCAAAATGTCACTTCAGATCTCGCCATCTGAGTCATTAGCAGGCGTCGATGTTCCACATGAAAAAAACTTCAAGTCTGAAACTAAAATTTTGACGGCGACATCGATGGTGGCGTTTCCACCATGTTACGACTCCTGCCTGAGCTGCAGGTCGTTTTAATCAGCCAGTTCAAGTAGAGTCAGTGTGTTGACATGAACACACTAAAGGTTTGGTTAATGTTTGGTTTCTAGGCTGTGATGTCACCCCCCACAAGAAAACACAAAGATCAGCAGATGAAGAAAAACCACATTAGATATAGATCTGTGAAAGGCGTGGGCAAAGCAAGCAGGTAATAAGTACCTGGACAGAAGGTGATGTGGATACGTCTCAACCAAACAGCCCTCCATCAACAAGCTCAGACACACAAAAACCTCACGGCAGCAGACAAACAGTCACTCACACGTCTCAGAATCACAAGCTTCTTGTGACACGCAGCAGGTGATTGTTAGCATCAGAGTCAGGATCAAAAATCCACGTAGAATAACCTGCAGGAGCAGTTTGTGTATCAAATGTGTGCAAGACCAGCTCAAACATCATCACACCGTAGTATTAAAGCATCACAATGCACATGACAACAGAAATCAATGCAACAACCAGCCCGAACAACACGAGAGGTGAAACTATCAAGCAGCAGACGCCATGATGCCGTCCACCAAGCACATAAACGTAGACCAACCGGAGCCGAGGCATCAACTCAAGACCGGCATGTTAGCAAAAACAGCAAATACTTAGCTTGCTGAAGTGAAGTGATGTCCAGCGTCTCAGGAAAACCTTTCTGGAAGAGTCTCGGTGGTCTGAACAGCCAGCAGCGGGACAGGAAACTCCAGCTTCAGGCTTGAAGTGCATGTTCGAGGCCTACAGCTAATACGGCTAACAGCCGTAACCAAATCCAGGCAGTGCGCACCAAAAGCCCCATCATTTCCTCCACCAAGCCACCCTGAAGCTACAGTACCAGCCTGTTGTGTAGCTAAGTATCAGTAGCTTCACCTGTTAAAGCACAGTTAGCCAGCTAGCATAAGAACAGTGTTTGGCTACAGCAGTGCTAAAGAGCGGGCCGCCTTCCAACAAAAAGGGTGTGTTTGATATAAACTCTGGGGTGGACAGGACGTTGTGTGTGTTACAGGTCTGCCTGAACTAGTTTGCAGGTTTTACTACATTTGTGTTCGGCCTAATTAGAGCTGTCGACGCTCGTAGCAGAAACTTAAAGTCTGACTATTTAAACCATCGAGTATCATGAAACCACGCTAGCTCCATGGCTCCTATAGAGATGGCACTTTGGTTTGGTTGGTTTGGACAAACTATCTGACGGATTGTCATGGGCTTTGGTCCAGATGTCAGGTGCCCAGAGGATGAAGTCTGATGACTGTGGTGATCCCTCCACTTTTCCTCTAGCCCCACCATGAGGCTTTGTGTAAAATATCTCAACAACAACTGGATGGAAGTCAGGATGAATTGATGACTTTTCAGCGATGGGTGGATTATTTTTCCAATACTTTGTTTTATGACCAGTTCCTGCAAAACTAATCAGGTGCACTTTGTGTTTTGTCCTAATTAGCTGTAGATAGAGAGCTTGGTAAACATTATACTAAACAGCTAAACAGCAGCATGTTAGCATTGTCATCGTGAGCATGCTACACGCTGTCGTTAGCATTTAGCACTGATGAGCCTACCTGCAGATCACAGAGCTGCAACATGGCTCATGGTCATTTTTGAGCATTTTGGGGCATTTTTAAACCTTTATTTGATGTAGAGTCGACAGGTGAGGGATGTGGTTTGGAAGGCTGGTTGGGTCACACACGAAGATCTATGGACTTGAACCAGTGATATTTCAGGTACATTGTCAGCATCCCAAACCACGAAGCCATCAGGACATCCCACCCACAGGTCAGCACGGGAGAGCACAAGGCGTGGCTGCCGAAAAAGCAGGAAAATATTGCACTTCATTCTTAAACTCACCAAGTCCTTCTGCAGCTAATGTCAGAGATACGAGTGTAATGATTCACATCTTTCCATGACCGGGGTTTGGATGCGTGACAATCATCTGTTGATGTATTGATATCAAACTATCATCCTCTGTCAAGGAACTTATCTCTCTCGTCACCCTGCTGAAAGCCTGCAGCGTGAGTCAGCCAACATTTCCAACACACATGCACCAAAAATCTGCTCGGTGATATAAGAGGGTTCACAGAGAGGCAGCAGCTCGTCTCTCTGAGCAATTATTCCTTATATTGTTGTTGTTGTTGGACAGAGATCATCATGAATTGTGACAAAAGGCCACAATGCAGGTGTTCGACCACTGAGGCTACGAGTAATAATTACAAAATAAAGGTTGATAATTGTGCTCAAACATAGTTTAACGGCAGCCCAAGAACAGACAAGTCATGAAGTCAGTGGACACACTCGGTAACGTCAGCTACTCAACAGTATCGACCAGAAATTTGGCTCAGACCGAGAGAGGTCGCAGCAAAACCCTTTAGTGCTTTGAAATGAAAATGATAAAGTCTCTCCGGCTGAAAAAAGTGTTTTATTTGATGAAGCCTGGATGAATTTTGTACTGGACATTTGGGAACACAGTGTCTAGACGAGTTTCGCTAACCGCTAACCGTGCTGCTTTAGACACACTTTACATTTTTAAACACACTGACAGTCATCCTTGTTGTTGTGTGTGTTTGTTGCACAGGTGATAATACATTATTGGTTTGTTTTTCTTCTTCAATAAAGATTTATTATTAAAATAAAAAAAAGGGAGCTGGGGTTTGGGGCGGGCCGCAGGGTGGTGGATGTGGGTGGGGGGTGAAAGGAAACACCGTGGTGTTGATCTCCTGGAATGTGGCATGCCAGAAAGCTGGCTCGACTGGCACCAAACCAAATGCCTTCAGCCCCCCCAGCCACCACCAGCACCTCTTTTCTCTCCCTCTCATGAGTGTCATGTCCCCAGTCCAACTCCCCCTTCCTCTCCTCACGTCTCTCTCTCTTTTCCACAAGCGTGAAACAGGAGAGCTGCCATCTCCGCTTCCTCCGACAGGATCAGCGATCATTCTGCCCGGGCCTCCGGACGGACGGCATTCCTTCCCCCCGCTGCTGCTGCTGTTGCTGGCCGGCTGTCGCAGCGGGCATCCAGAATAGATCTCTGACGTCCGCCCGGTTACTAGAATACGCCGACGTCCCGAGAATCAAAGGAACAGGGAGGATAGATGCATACACACTCATGCACACACGCTGAGACAAAGGTCCATTCAAACACTGACACCCCCCCCCCACCCCCCCACCCCCCCCGATATGTCGCTGTGAAGTCACAACAGAGTTGACGAGATTTAAACCATCGTGACGACATCACATCGAGTGGAAGCCTTCAGATGGTCCTGTCGAGTGCTGTGGAGGGGAGGCTGTGGGGTAAATAGTGACCAGAATTTGACCCCATATGTTAATTGCACATATCAATACAATCAATACAAAGAACAGCAGCACAAGTTGAACCTCTGTAGCTGATACATGGATTTTTTTTTATCTGTATAAGAAAATTACACCAAAATCTGCGTTTCAGTTACTGAATCACAATCTTTTGAGGCACACTTGTGATGGTCGGGTGATTGGCTGCTCAGTTCACCACTTTGGTTCAGACTGAAATATCTCAACAGGTATTGGATCGACTGACATGAAATTTGGTCCAGATATCTGCGGTGCCCGGGGGATGAATCCTCGGGACTTTGGTGACCCCTTGACTTTTCATCCAGCACCACTAGAAGGTCAAAGTTTTCCCCTTATCCAGTGAAAAATCTCAGCATTTACTAGATTAACTGCCACAATTTTCTGTACGAATGTTCGTGGTTCTCAGACAAAGTAGCTTCACGACTTTGGTGATTGGCTGATTTTTTTCCTCTAGCAGCATGGTGAGGCTGACATTTGTGCTTTTAAATGAAATATCTTAACAACTGGATGGATGGATTGACAGGAAATGAGGTACAGACATTCATGGTCCCAGGAGGATGAACCCAGCTGACTTTGGTGGTCCCTCAGCTCTTCTTATAGTGCCATCATCAGGTCAACATTTAAACTGTTCCACTGCTTATACCCAAATACCTGCAAAAGTGATCAGCCTCTGCTGTGTCTTTAGTGCTAAATAGCAAATCAGCATAATATCAGCGTATTAGCGTTAGCATTGTGAGCAGGTTAGCATGCTGACATTAACATTTAGCTTCTACAGCTTCACAGAGCCACTGAGATTCCTGACACTTCCACATCTGTCGTATGTGAGGCACTGAGGGATTGTTAGAAACTGGATCACTGAGGGCGTCATATCGTACACAAATTTCAACTCAAATAAAAGGGTTGAAGGTAAGATTAAGGCTCTATACAGAAAATAATGCATCATTTTGGACACACAGCCTCTGTAAAGACAACATCAAAACAAAAAAATCTGGTCCTGCTTTCACGAAGAAACTTTTGAAATGCTGGGGAGGAAAGGCGGGAGGCGGTTGGAGGCGGATGGCACGGTTGTCACTTTTGCTGCCGTCCATTTGCATGATTCATGTTGACTGAAGCCCTGCGTTTGTCAGGGGAGGTGTCTGCAGTAAAAGTGCCACAGCCCTCCAGATTGACACTCATTAGTGAGGGGCTCCAAGGCAGAGGGGGGCCTGCAGGGTGCAAGAGGGCAGCGAGGAGGGCGAGAGGCCACATCCCACTAAAAATAAATTATTTCTGATGATTGATACAGATAGCAGTGGACTGATAGGGCCAGATGAATCACAGGACTTAGGTGGTGGTGGTGGGCAAGACCTCTGGTTGGCAAGCTGTTGTCAGCTGAAACACCGCTTAGAGCCACCATGTCCAGAGAAACGTGTCTGATCTGAATCCTGACACACACATACATAGGCCACACCACCTCAGTGCCAGTACGCCTCCCCCCTCCTCCACCTCCCTCTACACTTGTTGTGTTTGACCACCCCTAGCAGCGCCCCTCTGCCTCCCGCCACTCAAGCCATATACACAAATACACACACGCACATTACACACATTGCACACAAATGCCAGCGCTCACCCAGGAGCAACTGAAACAAACAGGGGCACACACACACACACACACACACACACACACACACACACACACACACACCTCAGTCTTAGCCTCTTGTGCTGCACTTTCCATGGCTTCGCATACCCCACAACGCCGCGTCCATCACTGTGTTTGTGCATTAAATCCGCGGCTCAGGTCATTCGTCGCACATGTCTCGAGCTGCCAATCATTCAATCAATCCCAGCTTCATTACAGTGATTGTAATATCAAGGCCCCCAGCATCAAGCTTACAGGATGTTAAGAAGCAAGGGGGCAGGATTATTTTAACACAGCATTCAGATCAGATTTTCTTCAAAAGTAATTTTCTGCTGCACCTTCTCGGGCGGTGTTCTTCAAAGACCGAGTCCAAGGAGGGTGGAAAGTTTTCAGTGCACCCTGGACTGAGAGGTGATGAAGGTAATTAAGTCCCTGGAGATTTTATCTGTTTTTCCGATTGATTGATAGCTGCAGTCGTCTCACTGATGTCAGTGCATTTTTCTCTGCTCTACAGTCTTGAGACGGTTTGAGTTTATTTGTTTGCACAAATTAAAATCATTGAAAAGACAAAGGAATAAATGTGGGAGAGAAAAACGACCCAAAGAGAGCATTCATTACCATTAACTAAAAAATGTGAGATGATATTAAAAGTGATAAAAAAAATAAAGATATGTGCAGAGTTCATAAGGAAAAAACATTAAGAAATGTATTTTATGCAGTCACATGGCTCTTGGCAGGGAAACATTGGTGGGTCGGCCGATTGGTCACCCCACCAACTTGGTGTCTCACTATCTAACTTTTGGACAGACGTTCATGACAAACCTCACTGACTTTGGTGATCCACAGTTTTCTTCTCTGGGAAAGTATGAAGCTCTGGCTGTGACCCTGTGAGAACTCAGCAGGTCTTCTCCTCTGACAGACCGCTGTCAGCTCCGTCAGCAGGGCCGGACCACGGTGACCTCCTCCACCTCCTCCTTCTCCTCCACCACCTCCTTCTGAGCCGGTCTCTCAGCCGGTCCAGCAGAGAGGAGAAAAGCAGCGGAGGATTGAAAATGCATCTTTGTGTGATCTTTTCTCTGACTCTGTCTTCATGAGTGGAACAGTCTTTTCCAGCAGTGTTTCTTCATGGCAGCAGAGGTGTCAGACGTACACGTGCAAAAATGGGCTCAGGCAACAGAAGAAGTCCATGTAGGTCAGTGTGGCTGCAGGGATGGCAGAGTGGGTGCTTTGACAATACGAAGCTCAAATGTTACCACATTCACTCACTCGTATTTAATCAGGCTCAGGGTGACCGAGGTAAAGTAAAAGGCTTTTGGATGAACTTGAAATTTAGAAAAGTCAGCAGAAAATGCAATAAAGCATTTTTTTTAACTCAGGCAATGTGATGTAATTCATCAAATATGTGACTGCCCCTTTAAGTCTCGTATTTCTGCTGGTTTCTCATGAACATCTAAATTCCCTCAGTTAAGGGAACTTCAAGGGGAATAAAGTCATTTCTCGAGCGTCAGTATGGGATGAAGAGGGCAGAGTCAACACAGAGATACACCTTCAGGCCCTGAACCTGTGTGAGAGTCCAGCAGGTATGAAACAAGCTGACGGTGCCTTTGACTGGAGAGGTGGCATGAACCCATGGAACTCCTTGGCTGAGGTGACAGCACCTGACACCTTGTCCAGCAGGATTTATGGCCTGATAATCAGGCATTAGAACAAGCGTCTCTCCAGAGGGGCAGCTGTCCATCAGCTGCCCCTCTGGATAAACAAACACAACAAAGCAAACATACTGTATTTCTCCATGCCCTAAATAACTTTATTAAGTTAGACAAGCATCACAAAACAAGCACACAGCCCTGAAAATAAAGAAAAGTGGAGTGTACAGACCTGTCAGCGAGTTTGGGCCTCGTGTTTTTAATTAAGGCTGTTTCAAGCTTGTTGTAAACTTCACTGGTTAAATACAGAACATTAAATTTCAGGCTTTTCTTTAAAGATTTTATGGATGAAAGCAGACCAGCAGAGATCATGGAGACAGGATGCTGCAGGACACAGAGAAAAACATCTTTTCACATTAATAAGTAAATAGTACAAAACTCACCTCTTGGTGAGAGTTAGATAAAAAAAAATATGGTGACATGAAGCTATAGCCAGGCGTTGGTTTGCTCAGCTTAGCATAAAGACTGGAACCGGAGGGAAACAGCTAGCCTGGCTCTGTCCAAAAGAGACAAAATCAAGTGAAAATAAGAAAATAACAGCAGCACTTCTGAAGCTCACTCATCAGCAGGTTGTGTTTTGTTTGTTTAGTCTATATAAAAGTGTAAAAAGGGCTATATGGGGGTCACCTGCTGGACTGTTTCTTGGTGAGTAAGACTAGTCCTGCGTTCGCAGAATTTATGTTTGGGTCAAACAAACTGACCAATCGAAACCTAACCACGTAACCACAACCACTCGTCCACAATTTCAGTTTCACGCACTAAATGTCCTGAGAGGAAACTCCGGCGTTCAATAGTCAGTGTGGGCTCACAGTCATCCCATAATGCCCTCAAAGCTCAACCTTCTACAGTTTTCTCATTTGGGTGTAATTAAAGCCCGGCCAGTAGCTGCAGCCGTGCAGCTCACCCTGCACCAGCTGACCCTGACAGCAGCACTTAGTATAGCAGGGTCAGCTCGAACCTGACAAGGGTGATGATTTCTTAATGTAGTCAGAGGGCACGGCAGGAGGACGGCGGCTGAGCTGGGGAGTCTGTCTGCGTATGAGGTGGGCGTAGGGTTTGGGGTGTGTGCTGGGAGGTATGGTGCCCGTAAAGGAAGCCTGGCAATGTTTTGGAGGGGGGATGATCTGCATTCATGGAGCAGCCCAGAGGAATGTGTGGAAGTGCACAGCTGCCCTGTTTTGTCATAGCCGTGCACTGTGCTGTCTGTCTGAATAACATAAAGCTGCCAGTGTTATGTGTTCATGTGCAGGACCTCCCAGGGATCAGCGGCCCCCAGATGCACAACCCAGCATGAGTGTACCTACATCGAGAAGCAGCTAATACAGCTAAGGCTGGGCTTGACAGCAACGCCAGCCATCAGTCAGATCCCAGTTTATTTAAGCTGTGGGTCGTGAGTGTGTCAAATCTCTTCTGTGCTCACAGTGAAACCAACATAAACTGTTTGTTTCCTCTTTTTTCTGCAACTTAGTTTCAAATTATCACAGTAATTAAAGCAAACTTTTACACATGAAGGTCCATTTTCTCCTCATGGTGGGCACCTCTCAGCTCGCCAAAACAGCTGTAAAGCATCTGCTGCGGACGTCCTTGCAGTATCAGACTTGGTGCAAACTTGAGGGTGTGAAGTGGCTCTAATAAAAGAGTTGCATTGTGGGAAGTGTAGGATTAAGTGTTTTTGGAGCTGGATCCATATTAGGGAATAATATATAATATACATCTGGATCTGCTGCTTCGACCACTCTTACTTGTGAACTTGAGGAAAATGCAATATAAATCTTCAACATTCATCTGATATTATATTTGTTGCACAGTACATTTGTGTGATGAGAGCACTGGTGGTTTGATTCACTGTAAAATGTTCTTGATGAGTGTCAAGTTCCTTTCAGATGGATTAAAATTAGCTGCCCTTGTTTTCAGGAAAACTTCCAGATTAATTCAACACGCTCGGCCACCACTGCAGAAGATGTAGCTGATGTGACTCAGGGATCCCAGTGCATCAGTCAATATGAACATGTACGTGGTCGACTGAAACAAGATCCCAGAACCACGTTTTGCAAGCTGGGAAAGTGCCAGAGGCGACGTAATGCAACAGAGAACTGCCTGTTTAACAAGAACAAAGATGTTCCTATGAATTAACAGACATGCTGATCACTGGTGTCAAAAGCAGCGTTAGAGCTGCTGTGAGAAGCGAGTGATCTGTGAGGAGCTCAGAGAGCGAGCTCGACACCAAACTGATGAGCTGAATATGAAGCTGAGCAGGTCTGAGGCGTCCTGCAGCGGCGTCAGCGCCTGAGAGCTGCCGCCTGCCGCCTGAAGCGTCCATGAAGCCTCTCTGTGTTTATAGGGGTTAGCGAGGGTTCAAAGGCCAACGAGGGAGAGCACACCGTCCCATTACTCTCCCACCACAACACTCCCCTCTCTTAAACAAGCTCTTGGAGAAAGTGGCAAATGTCGGGGGTGTCACGCCACAGCATGTGCCGAATGACACGTCTGTAGACTCCACTGGGGATCAGGGAGGTTTTAGGAGGTTTCCCATTTTTGCAACATATCCTCACAGGTTCACTAAAGGAATTAAAGCTCATGGACTTGAACTTGTATCAGACTTCTTCGTGCATGCATCCTGTCTCCGTGGCAGCTCTGATAAGCAGGGAACACTTTCCAAAAACACGGCTTAATGTCCTTTATGTCGGATTGTCATCTGAGACCTGAGAGTACAGCTGCAGGTCTAGTGTTGCCCCACGATGACTGGGGATGTCTGACAGGACAGAAACCCACCCAGCATTGATTACCAGCTAATTATAGGCTAAGGAAGTGGCAGCTTGTTTGTTTCTGGGTTGCTGAGGAATACATTTGCACTTCACCAAGAGTTTGTGAGCTATCGAGTGTGAATTCCGCCGAGCGGTAAGTGCTATCTTTTCTATCTCACTCTATCAGAGCTCACACGATCTCTCCGTTCTCCCTTTCCTCACTTAATTCCACCACCCTCTGTTTTCACAGCCCCTGTGGGTGGCGCCTCCTGAAGCCCTCTTTCACACCCCGTGCAGAGATTTGCATAAACATATGTTGCGTTAATTATGAACCGGTGCCATGGTGCGCCTCAGACAGGAAGGCGTTCTTCAGGAGCCACTTCGGAGGGTCTTGAGCTCCAGTTAAGTCGTTCTAATGAGAAACACTTAGATGGTGATTATGAGGGACGCCCTCGCTCCTGCCTCTCACAGCAGCCAAACACCTGCTCCCAGCGCTGCCTCGCAAACACACCCAAACCAAAGCCAGGCTTCATCACATTTTTACCACGGCCTTCAATAAACGTGTCAACACCTCAGCACAGTGCAGACAGAGACCGACCTGCAGTGATGTAGACTTTGTGGTGGGTTTACAGTGTGAGTTCAGAGTGTGAATACGTACCAATAAAAGACTTACTGGTACTTAAATGTAGACGTAGTGGAACCGAACAAGACTGAGAGGAACCAGGGAGTACCAGCAGGGCATTTCAGACAGAGAAGAAATAAATTATACTCTAAATGTTGTTGTAAATACAGTGTCCGTCTGCTCTTGTCCTCTAAACCACAGTAAAAATGTGATTTTATTCAGGACAACAATGCATTTCATTTTGTTCACCTGTCAGCGCCTTCATATCCCCGTTACACTCCTCCAATCAAGTCCACACTACAGGCCGCGCCCTCGAAGGAGTTTTTACACCAAGACAGCAAAAAATGTGCATCTGCTTCCTTCCTGCACATCATCTGCATTACTATTTTTCCAAATGTATTCTCTGTAAAGCAGATTAAATACCTGACAGCAGTGTTTCCCAGCCTGGGGTCTGGGACCTCCAGGGGGCTGCAGGATGAATCTGAGGGATCTTGAGATAAATTCTCTCATTTTTGTTGTTTCTTGGGAAACACAGGACAGTTTACCAGCTTTGGGTCTCTAAAAACTGTTCACATGTAACAGTCTGTAAAGGGAACATCACTCGTACGAGTATGCAGCTCGTAAGTTTTTATCACAGTTAGGAGCAACTCCTTCATTTTTAGAAGATTTTCTGACTGCTGGGTCGTTTTCTCTTGTAAGCGTGTGATAAGTAAACGTCATATTTTTTAATTAGCCTGCGTGCTACAAGCGCTAAGCTGGTGTTCAAGTGAAATGAATGCTGCAGCTCAGCCTGTACATTGGGTTTGATTTGTGAACTCTGTGTCAGGCATGCCATGCCCACCCACATCGGCGCGATGTCAAGACACAGATATTTATGGCCGAGGGGTTATGCACCCAAAAGGCACAGTTGACTTAGAACATTAGCAGGAAGGATAACAGAAAAGCACGACAGTGATGATGATTTTGAAGCTACAAGGTGGTTTGATTTCAGACACATGTGGCTGACCAACAGCATACAGGAAGTGCAAATTAACTCTTTTATAGGAGTCTGACATAGTGAACATTGTGGTCGTGAGTTAGAGCAACATGTAACCTCCTCAGGTTACAAATGGGGGTTGGTAGGCCTTTCCAGTGCCGATTCAGCGGGAACAAGCTGTAAACTATGTGGTGTCAACCTCAAAATTTTATATCTGTCTTACAGCCGGACTGCGAGACTTTTACGTGTAGATGAACATCAGTTTCGAGCTCAACGGGCTGGTTTGCCAGAGCTCACAGGGGTGCAGCAGATGGAGAAGGCTACGTCACATCGCAGGTGTAGGAACGAGGCTTAATGCTGTAGATTAATGGGTGTGGTGACGTTATACAGAGTTGGCTGAGGGAGGAGGTCGAGGTGGGTCAGCAAAGCTTTAGCTTCAGCTCAGGACCCCGTTCTTCCTTTCCTGTTTCTACAGCCAGTGTTGGTTTCTTTCCTTCCTAATCCAACGTTTATACGGTGAACTTGCTTATTTGCACATCCAGTCGACGTGGAACAAAATCATCATTTATTTGGTGTTTCTGCCCATCTGAGGAATTTAAGCCCAACCTTCACTCTCTTTTAGCTCTGTTTTGGGTCGACCCCTCAGGGACATATCTCTGAAATGCTCCAATATGCTATGCTAATGGCTACCTGTGTCTGCCAGAGCAGGTCGTCTTTTTTCCTCTGATGTTATGAAGATGATAAGAGTGAACCAAAACAGTAAAGTTGTGGGTCGGACAGGTAAATTATTAGCTCGTTATAAAGATCTGTAAAGCCGAGGGGAGCTGGAGATCGATTGTCAGTGAATATTACATTAAATATCAACATGCTGAGGCTGCCAGGTACATTAATAAACCCCCATAATTCATTAAGATAATAGAATCCATCCATGTTTTACTACAAAATATATTTACTGATGCAAATATTGTTAATAAAGTTTTAATAAAAATAATTTCTAGGATGCAGTTGTGTTAAGTTCAAATCCTGCCTTTTTTCTCACCTGCACACATCTGGGTGACCACCGCCTGAATCACCACCAGTTCCACCATCAGGAAGGTGTTTGACCATCTGACAGGTCTGCTTCATCTGAAGCACGCCGAGGCCTTTAATGTCAGCCAGGAATCCACAGCGTCATTCATTACAAACAAACATGCCTCATTTTCCAGTTTCGGCCATGTTTTACAGAAGCTGATGATTCCAAGCTGTATTCTCGCCACCACCACTTCCCTCTCGCCAAGCCTCATCTGGTGTGACTGAGTGGTCGGGCGGTAACATTAATGAAGACATGTTCAGACTTCCGCTGATGTGGCCGTCTATCACATCTAAATCTGTCAGCCTGCAGAAGCTGCCTTCAAGCCAACCGCGTTTGCTTTTACTACAATCTTTTTACAGCCGTCGAGGTTTTGCATCAGTGTCCAGTTGCAGTGCAGCTCTGCCTCTCGCGTCTACAAGCACGAGTCACTATTCATAACTCCTGCTCGCCCAGATTGACTCGTGCACAATGCAGGCAGCAGCAGAAAGCTCTGATTCTGGAGGGAGATCAGGAGATAATCACACATGTTTCAGGTGCTTCATCGGTGTGGATGTGCATTAAGATTAAAAAGCTTCACCCCGCTCACAGCGCCCTCATTTCCTGCATGTTTGGCCTCGTGTACACGAGAGCCAGCTGACCTGCTAATAACACTTCCAGGAGAAAATCAAAGCTGATTGTGCTTCACAAGGTGATGGCCTGAGGCTCTGGCCGGAAGCGGGGAGAGCAGAGGAAGCGGTGACTCCTGCCGGAGGGGGGAGATGGCGGTGGGGGTGGGGTGGACACGCCTGGCTGGCCGTGGCGTCCGCGGTGTCGCTCACACTGAGGCCCTCTCGCCACCCGTGTCAACACTGATGACTTCAGCGTGTGCCCTTATGAGCTCACCTTGCTAGGAGAGACACAGGAAGTGGGATTAGAGCAGTGACAGTGTCAAGGGGGATAACTGTGTCATACCTGGGCTGGGGGGGGTTTTCATCTATTAACGTGCGTGTATGGTCACACACGTGCAGCTGCTGATGCCTCAGGGTTATCTCTTTCACCTGTGTGGAGCACAGGATGCTTTGTGTGTCGTCCGGACTTGAACTGAACGATGTGTTTGTGACGCTTTGAAAATCACAGGAAACATTCGTGTGATTTCATTTTGCATCTTTGACTGGGACTGAAGCCGTACCCGACACCCTCAGAGCTGCTCTGCTGCCACAGAGGCCGACTGATGAATTCAGAAAGTGTGTCTCGTTCCAACACGAGGACCACTGAGACGTTATACTGGTGATACACCGACCTGTGTTTGGAGTGAGAGCATTTCAAGCCTTAAAGGAAGAAAGTTCTGCTGTTTTTCAGCCTGATCTTCTTCTCGAGTCTGTAATGAGTCCAGCTTTGAGAAACAGATCCTGACTTCTCATGAAGAAACAATCCTCCTGAAACAAACACACGATTTGTTCATTATGTTCATGACTTCGACACTTCTTTTGAAAGCCATCATTAACAAATGAAAGAAAGCAGAAACATATGAACCGTTCATGAATGTCATGTTTTCATGGCCATCACCTGAACCACTTTTAGCTCATCAAAATCAATTAAAAATAATTAATTAAAAGTATATTTATAAATCACAATTTATTCTCTTTTGGATGAATTTCCATTTTACAACAGAGTAATAACAACTGTAACAGTCTTAAAAAGACAATCAGAGACTTTTAATACAGTTAAAAACTAAAAAAAAACGAGTTTGTTTAAGCGCATAATGATTCAAAATGGAAATAAAATCGGGTTGATGGCGCAACCTGTTAACTGAACAAAGACCAGAGAGAGGGAAAAGTGATTTCATGAAAAAGCTCTGAAAAATCCCTCCGACGTGAAGAGGCCACGTGGTCTGACTCGATCTGATCAGAATTATTTAGTGATCGAATGAGTTTCAACTTGAGGAGAAAAACAGTCAGACATTTTTTTTGTTTGTTTGTTTTTGTTTTTTACACATTTTTTGAAAAGTGAACAGTCGTAATTAATCAATCTGAGGAGAAAAAGAATCGAAGATGTTTGAAACCAAAGCGCAACAATTTTCTACATATTGTTAAATTTATCAGAGGCCTATAAAACCCAGCAGCTGTTCAGCATTAAAAGGCTGTGGTTAAATCAGGCCTGATGAATGATGGTTTTCATGAAGTGATTCACCTGCAGCTCACTGCACTCACTCATAGTTAAAACATCTGGATATCAGCTATAGAAACTAAATCAGAATAACATTAATAATTCATGTGATGAACGAAAAGCGCATCATATTCCAGAGTTTCACAGCAGTTATTGTTTTTTTTATTTGGTAAATGTTATTTCCTGTCGTGTCATTTTCAAACGCTCCTGTATTAAAGTCATGTCAGCGGTGAAGCTCAGAGGGCAGCGGGTGTAGTTTGGGTGCAGCTGATGAGGGGACGGCGCTCTCACGGCTGCAGCCTATCGCGTCCTCCCTCTGCGCCAGACACGCCTCCAAAACATGACCACTTACTAAATGTATAGACTATATCATAGGATGGAAAGCTGAGCGCGTGTTTGAGTCACTGTGGCGACTCCACACGTCAAAAAAGACGAGACAATGAGCTGCTGGTGATTAAAGTGTGTGATGAGAGTTCATGTTTCAGACTGTTAAAGTTTCAGTGAGTGACAGCTGAGGGGACTCCACTGTCTGCGCTTTTCTTTTATTTATTTTTATTGTACATGCTCTCACTCAGCTGGACGCAGGAGCGGAGCCTTATGACATTGCGCACAGAGCAGGAGCGGGGCTGCAAATGGGCGGCATAGGTGGCAACCTCTACCTCAGCATGTTGAATGGGACTGAAACGCAAACTTTCGGAAAGAGCGCCGACATCAGCAGTCAGCTCCACCGCGGCGGCAAGGATCTAACCGAGTTCAAAATGGGGATTCAGGACGCGAGGTTTTACTACCCAGACTCTGTTCCGAGCGGGCAGGACGCGCTGGCTCTGCCGTACCACTCGGACCAGGCGGTGGGGGGGTACGCGGCGCAGCCCGGCAGGTTTTACTCGCAGACCCTCAGCAGCTGTCCGTACGGCGGCGTGCGGTCGCCGCCGAGAAGCGGAGCCGGGCAGGGTTACATCCCGACGGGGGGGGACGGGTTTCCTACAGGCGGTAAAGACCTGTACTCTCCATCTCCAGAGAATTACGCGGCCAGCTTCCAGCACGGCTACCAGCGGCCGCCCCTCTACCCTTTACCTGGGCTACAGGTGTGCGGGAAGACCCAGGCTCTGCTCAATAACTACCCGCTATGGGCCAAGTTCCACAAGTTCCAAACCGAGATGATAATCACCAAACAGGGCAGGTAAGACTGACACTGCTGGACCCCGGGCTGCTCACATTCTGGCAAAGAAAAGCGAAAGAAATTGCAAATTACGCAGCGCTGTCTTTTTGGTTTTCCACACTTTCTAATTTCTCGCTAGCAGTCATGAGCAGCAGGCCTGCATGACAATAACTTCCTAAAATTTAACCGAAAAACAGTTTTTCTGAGAACTAAATAGCACCGTAACGCCTCGTCATGCGCCCTGCGGTCACCACCTGGAGGTCACAGTTCAGTCCAGTTTTAGCTGTTTTCTGCAGGACATCACCAGTGACCTCTCAACCAGTCTTTTAAAAAGCAGCACAGTTTAAAAGACTAATTATGACTCAGCTTTTAATTATGACTCAAAGCTGAGTCATAATTAGACTATGAAAAGAAATTCTTTCTGACGAATTTCTTTTTACACTAATCGCTCGAAAATGCACATTTTTCAATAAATCTCAAGCTATAGAATTGAAAATACTTGATTTTCATTGGCCTAAATGGACATTTTTACAAAATCATGTCTCTCAGTTTTGCTTTTCTACTCTGTTTCTCATTTCTTGTAAAATTAAAAATAGATAAAATCTAAATGTGCTTTGTGAAAGTTGCTGAAGAGTCAGAGGAGTGAAGTGGGGCTCAGGATCAGCTGGAAAACATTTAGACACTTCTGCTCGACCTGTGCAGTCACGGGGGGGTCACTGTAACACAGCACGAATTATGAAAAAAAACGAGGATAATCAGTTCAAACGGATCTCTTTGAGGAGATTATTATCACGACCTGCTTCCTGGAGTCAACACCCCCCCACAGAATAACTGCTCCTGAAGACATTTCTTTTTTTTCTCATCAGAAATCTGTGATTTTAATATTCAAATCAAATCAGTGATCAATCAAACGGTTTGATTTGAGAAGGCCTATTTCTGTTCAGCATCGAGGACTTTAAAGGGGGGAGCTGATAAAGTGAGACACAACCTTTTGACAATTAAACCTCAGCGCGATATCTCGAGTGGGAGGCTGCAGGGACGATAACAGACAAACAGATAAACACGCACACACACACACACACGCGCGCGCGCGCGCACACACACACACACACACACACACACACACGCACAGCGCTGCCGGGCCCCTCTGATGGGTCACCGAGCATTAAGAAGCAGTCCCGTCGATCAGGATTAATTCACTAATACGCCACACTTGTGTGTGACAGAAGGTTTCGGGCCTCGGGTTTCTCATGGCTCAGATCCGCGCGCGCTGTCACATTATAGGACACTGATATTTCCAGTGACTCCCCGCTGAGGCTGCACACTTTTATTCACTCCAAACCGTTTGAAATAATCTATTTGATCTCTTTTTCTAATTCTAATTTATTTTTAAAGCTTCTTTTTCTTGTTGTTCGGCGTTTTTTGTGTGTGTTTTTCTCGTTTTAAAACATTCACAGTTTGAGAAGCATGTTTTCAGTCTCCCAGCTGTGAGTTGCAGTCAAATATCCCCTCTGACCTGCATGGTTGCTTTCCTCTCTGGGGGAGGTGGAGGCCCACCTCCACCTGCTGCCGCCGCTGTTTTCAGAATTGCATTTTTGGAAGTCAGAAAAACTTCTTTGGAGTAATTTGTTGTTATCTTCACATTTTTCTTTGCTCTGTTCAGTGCTTCTGAGTTTTCTGGTCTATTTAAGACGTGGTTATATTTATTTTGTTGATTTTATGAGAAAGTTTTCATGAGAGCAGAGAAAGTTTCAGGTAGTTTGTGTCACAGATGCATTGTGAGTCTTTCCTATTTTCTTTATGTAAGTGTGTGTGTGTGTGTGTGTGTGTGTGTGTGTGTGTGTGTGTGTGTGTGTGTGGCAGATTGCTCTCCAGAAACACACACACACTGTGATCAATAGCAGTTATCTCTCAGGTCATGTAATTCAAATGCTTGATACATAAAAATAGTTTTTAGGTTAAAATACATTATTTCAAAGTAAGAGCATGGTAAAACACACACACACACACACACACACACACACACACTAAACTTCTCAGCACGGAAGTCTAAACACTACCCACAATAAGAAAAGCATTGGTGAAATGGCCGCCGAGGTGTCATCCTTCAACATGAGACGAAAAGCAAAATTCTCATGTTGTGCAAAAACCACAAACCTCATGATAGAAAAATTTCAAATCCTGACAATGGAAATGTTCTCACCCTTTTATCTTACACCCTCCCTCACATGCAGAGCTGCAAGTATCCGGCAGAATAAGTGATGAAGAGGCCAAAAAATCTGACTTTTTTTTTATCTCCTGCAAGACAGCGGAGGAGTTGAGCAGAAGTGCGCAAAAAAAGATTTTCAACATCAGAGGCGACAGCCTTAAATTTTCATCCTGGGTTCAGGCTCCCACAATAATTTTGCTGTGATTTTAGAGAGAAGTCTGAGGGTCTGCAATGTTAATGAAACCCCTGGTGTCTGTAGAAAGTGTGGAGGAGAGCGTGGAGTCGGGTCAAACACCGCTGAGCCTTCAGATGAAGATGATTGAAGTTCAGGAAGTAGAAGAGCAGATTCTCTTTTTTCCTGCTGTCTTCAGCCTGCACTCGATGCTGTCTTCAGCCTGCAGAGCCCTCAGAAGTCTGCCTCATGCACCGCACCTGGCCTTTGAAATCCAGAGCCGTTTTCACGGCCTGTAGCAAAGGTGGGGGGGCTCCATCTGCACTTCTTCTCCTGAGATAAATCCAGACCGCCACACCGGCTGGTAGCTCTTCAGGCCCTGCTCAGCCTGTTTGGCAAAGTTCACACGGCAACTTTCTCCGTCGTCCGAGAGGTCAAACAGACGCACGAAGACAAAGAAAGATGTAAAATGATGGGATTTTCTGAAACGGCCAAAAAAAAAGAAAGAATCAATGACTTAAAGCGAGAAGAGAAAGTGAAGCTTTTTCCTCATTCGCCTCTTTGACCAGCGTGCTGATCCTACACCTGTGGGGACTTCAGATCTGAGTCAGGAGGACAAACTTTTCCCTGCCTCAGTTTCTAAGAAGCAGCTCGTTTACGGGGCTTTTTTCTGGAAATAACAGCTGAATATTCATTGATTTAGTTTAAAGACACTTTGAATTAGCAGCATGTCATCAAGCTGAAATGTTCCTGTACTCAAACATCAGTTTACTATTTCTTTATTTAATATTAACGACTCACAAATTATGCTAATGAAGTTCTGCTTGACCATACAGTGTGTGTGTGTGTGTGTGTGTGTGTTCTAGGAAGGAGATAAGATCAAGAAAGTTCTTCACATACAAACTCCTTTCAGGGAAATAATGCAGGGCTGAAGTTCAGACTTAGAGGAATCATGCTCATGTGCTCGCTCTGCTCCACTGAGTCCAAACTGTAGCATCAGTCTGCTGCCAGTTTTCCAGAGGGGGGAATAATCCCTAAATAATTTGATTTATTCTCATAATGCTGTCAGTAATTACTACAAAGTACTGCTATGAGTGGCTGAAGATGATTGCAGAACAGCACAATTATCATGAATATCAGTGACACAGAGAGATTTAAGTTCCTACATTTGTAAAGAAAAACATGTTTTCATATTCACACTTTTATTCTCATAAAACGCTTATTGGTACATGAGTACTATAAGAATGTGGTATTTTTAAATGACTGATTTGTGGTCCTACAAAGTGAAAGATCATCGACTCATTGAATAATCAAGTTTCTTTCCAAAGTAGGATGTTATTTTGGAAATGATCACTTCACATCATCAAGGAAATTAGAGTGGGCGCCTGCCTACAGACGTCTCAGCACAATGATGTTAAACATCCAAGAGCACATCGAATAGGACAAACATGTCTGGGGAGGAATGTTTGGAGGTCGTGTGTATTAATTCTCTCTCTCGCTCTTTCTCTCCGTCTGAAAGCAGAAGTGAGACTATTTCAAGGTTTGACAGAATGACTTGTCACTTCCTGTTCAGCTGTTATGGGACCAAACGCAGCTTTTCGCAGAAACATCTAGTGCCAATATATTCAGATCGCTAACTGAGTGCTTCCTCTTACCGCAAAAATATCCTCTTCTAATGACGCTGAAGTCCTCAGCGTTTTGAGCTGCTACAGCTCTCTATTTGGTTTCCAAGAGGGTTAATAAAAACTGAGAGGCTGAGAGGCCGGAAAAATTCACCAAATGTGATGTTTTCTGTCTTATGGTTTTTCTATTTGACTTTTTGTCAACAAATCCAATGAAAAGACCAAAACTAACAATTAATTGATCACACTAAGGAGCATCTAAGGAAGATTTATGTTCTTCTTTGTGCCATGGAGCAGCTATTCTCCAGCGGGGCGCAGAGTGCCATCTAGTGGGCCACGGAGGCAGTGCTACCGCCAAATTAAAATTAGCATTTTTTAAAGCTTGTTCTTTTATCTGTACATTTGCTAAAAAAAAATCACATAAATAAAAAACCTCAAATTAAAATGCATAATTTCAGTTACGTTTGAATATCGCTCCACCAATCACGATCAGGTTGAGATTAACGGGTTTTGCTGCAGTTAGCTCGCTAACGTTCCCTCGGATACAGCGACATTGATGCTGAACACAGCGTGTTGAATGTGGGGAAATTCTGTCATGGCCAAGTTAATTTTCTCTCCTTTTTCTGTGACGTTATGTTTTTTATTTCCATTAATTCATCAAGTTGGTCCTCTGTAATTTAAATTACAAAAGGTTGACAACCCCGCAGTTGAGCGCCATGTTTGTCCAGAAACTATTGAACATGTCAGTGAGCCTCACTGGGCGACGTGTTGCTTTATTAAGATGAACACACTCTGTACTTTATTTTGACTCAATCCAACATACACCTGCTGCCGGAAATACCCGCCAGAGAAACAAATGTGTATTAATCCGCTGCTGAAAATAGTCCCTAACAAATGAACCGTTGCCTCCTGTTTGACTAACTTTTGTTTTAGGAAATCACTTTTAAAAAAAATAAAACTATATATTTGTGACCTGTTTTAAAGATTTGAATCTTCACTGTAGGAACAAATGTGACGTGTTGTGATGTGAAAGTATGGAGAAACATGTGTTTGGTTATTTGTTGACAAGAAGAACATTTTAGAATAAAACCAACCATATATGAAGCGTGACAGCAACATCATGAGATCACATCCTGCTCTTCAAAATTCAAATTTCAACATGTCTCGTCGCTGAATTCCTCTGCAGTAAGTCAGTGCAGAGGCAGGAGTGTGTGTGTGTGTGTGTGTGTGTGCGTGTGTGTGTGCGTGTGTGTGTGTCACAGAGTGCTTGTGTCCGGCAGCAGCTGTAGACTGGCATGTTTTCATCACAGATGATCAAGCGTACGCACGGTGACAAAAACTGGACCTGAACTCCTGTCCGGGTGAATCAGGGGGTGCGCTCATGTAGAAAAGTCCTCTCCCCGGTGAATATCCAGCTCCTCTCCTCCACTCCAGCTCCTGCCCTGCATCCCCAGGACAAACCCTCCACCCTCCCTCGCTGCCTCCACTCCACCCTCTGCTCTTTCCTTTTCCCTTTCTCTAACCTCCGCCCCCCCGCGGTTTCTCCTCTGTCTGCCGACCCCCCCTGACATCCACACAGTTTATTTTGATTTTTTTAAATGTCACCACCAGCCGTCCTGTCTCTGTATTACTGGCTGGTTCACCACACTCCACCAAACTACAGTTATGAGTATTCATGTGCGTCTACACCTGAGTGAGGCTGAGGGAGCGCCAGCCTCCTGTCATTACTGTCAAGTTTCCAGTGAATCAGAGTGGCACGGCGGCTGCTTGGTTAGAGTCTGTCTGGCGGCCGAAGAGCTGCAGGTTTGATTCCCACTGGTGTCTGTGTATTTGTGCATCAGTCTCCTGGAAAAGCGTTAGGCAGCGTTGTGTCTTTGTGGTTGTAGTTCGTGCACAAGCAAAATCACACATGTGTCGAGGGAAGGCGGCACAGACACTGCACGCTTCATCGCCACGCCGCCGCCGTGCTGGCAATACCTGCACGCTAACATGTGTTCTGTGTTTTTCAGCCTCTCTCACTGAACCGCCTCCACATGCAAATACCCTCTGTGTTGTGTTTTCAATGGTTTCTCCCCTTGCCGAGTTCTGATTTCCTATAAAAGCCTCTAATGTAAGTGAATCGACAATATCAGTGGAGCAAAAATGATAACTACTCACCTACTTTCTAGATTGCTCTCACACAGTGTAGGCGGGTTGAAACATTTATATGTCGAACAGTTTCTGTTCTCACTTGTATTAAAAGCAGCCTGGAAGAAGAGCCCTTTCACCTGTTCTTCACGAGCCACTAAAGAGCCGCTGCCACGATTCTGTTTCACCGGGAACCATGATTGATTGTTGAGCTGGACTCAGCCTCTCAGGACCGCTCAGGCCACGGTTTTGTCTTACCGGTGATGGATTGGAAGTGTGTGTTTGTGTGTGTGCTCAGTCCACAAGCATAAAGCGCTGTCATTCAAAGGCCGATCCAGCACACAAATTCTTTTTGACACACAAATTCAAGAAACCTTTTACGATGTTTTTAACACATATCAGCAATAACATGTTAGTGTCAGGCTGGGTGTTTGAGTGATATGATGCTGAGTGATTGTTTAAAAAAGGCTAAATAAATCCATAAAACAGCTTTTAGTTCTCAATAAATGTTTGTCCTTTTGTTGGGGACTATTTTCAGCAGCGGATGAATCCACATTGGTGCTGTAGTGAGTGTTTGTGCAGCAGAATGGTTTGTGTGTGTGTGTGTGTGTGTGTGTGTGTGTGTGTGTGTGTGTGTGATAAACTGATGTGTTTTTAATGGCTCATTTTTTAGATTCACACACAAGACATGTTAGTTCTCGTCATTTGTTGACAATAAGAAAAATACAGAAAATTACCTGCATTAACCTGCAAGTAGCGTCTAAACACAAGCACAGGTGTAACAGTGCCGTCACAGGCTCGTGTCAAAATATAGAATAAGCTGCTAACTTTTTGAATTCATTGTCTTAAAGAAATACATTTTAATGGCTCTTCGTTGCTGCTGTCTTTGTGCACGGATCAAGACAACACAACACATATTCTCTTAAACACTGACAGGCCCTCCAGGTGTCCCACTAGCCCGCTAACATTAGCCTCGAACGCATCGTCTCTTCACACACCTCACTGGTTCCTACAGAGCTTAATAACCAAAGTGCTTCAGGGAGGACATGCTGAATTTAAACGGGATAAACTTCCGTCCAGCTTTCGTAGTTTTGTAGGATTGTCTGTCCTCGGCATTCCTTCTGTGTTTCAGACTGAATTATTATTGTGAGTTTAACTCTTGTTGTTGAGCAACCGCACGGTGTTTTAGTGTATTTATAGCTGTGATCAAATACTGTAGATCGTATCTGTTTGTTCCACTCACACCAAAATGTTTTAGAAAAGAAAGAGGAGGGCGTTTCTGAAAAGGAAGTTTGGTTTGTGTGTGTGTGTGTGTGTGTGTGTGTGTGTGTACACTTTTTGCACTCTTGTAATGACTAATTTAAACCCCACACAGTGATCACATCTCAACTCTTTTTTAACTCATTTGCATTAAAACCAAACATTTGCAGGCAAACCGTCGGTCCAGTGTAACAACATGTGTTTATTGGGCTTGAGTGTGAGAACGTGTGGTTGTGCTGCAGACATCCTGCAGGCAGGACGCGTACTTTAAAATAAAACTCACATTTCACATTGAACAAATCAAAGGAATGGAGGGCATCGCTCACCACGAGCGCTCCATAGCCTCAGGTGCTGCTCGCCAGTTTAAAACAGCTGGGCCAAATGTCAAACATGTTGCCCTGATTTATTAACAGCAGCTACACACTGGTGACCTCACACAGACCCGGGCTGCAGCGCAGATTCATGTGCCAACACGTGGCATTAACGAGAATTAAGTGAACGAGTTCAGTGTTTTTTATTGGCTTTAGACAACGTGGAGAGTGTTTGTGTTGATTTAGGAGATCAATACCACGCTCATATCCGTCCATTAAATATGAAGATTTTCGTTTTTACACTTCAGTTTTTGTGCAGTTTAAACCAAGAACACATCATGTGTTAATCAGAGAGCTTTAGAGCTGCTGGCAGGGAGATTTGAGAGCTCTAACGTCTGTCAGTAGATCAGCTGGCCGATCAGCTTTGGTCCAGGTGAAATATCTCAATAACTAGTAGATTTTTTTAACTTTGGTTAGCAAAATGAGCACAATGCATCCCCCTTGTTAAGCTGCCCCCCTTTGTGTATTTGGTGTCCACGTCTCATATTTGTGTGTCCTCTTCTCTCGGTCTGACCGTCCCCGGGCCGTGGGCGCCGGGGGACGCGCTGACCTCCCGGTTACCTCGTCTCACCGAAGCAGAATCAGTTCAACGTGTAAAGCTCCAGCAATCAGGAGCAGCTTCTGGGGCATCTTTTATTAACAGCAGCATTAAATATTCACCTGCACTCGACCCCTCGTCAGCCCCCCCCCCCCACCCCACGCACACACGCACACACGCACACACGCACACACACACACCTCTCGTACGTCGATTCCTCAGCCGGTGAAGCAGAGGCTAACAGGAAGAGTGTAGAAGTCATGAGGTCCAAGCAGGAATCAAGCCCTCGCCTTACGTCCACGAAAGAGCACTTATAGAACTTTATTCTGGTTGTTGTTGTGCATTTGATGCAGCTCTTCATGTGTTGTGATGAGAAACGTGGGGTGGGCTGGGGGCAGGGAGCTGAAAAGAACCACGAGCTGTTCAAATTAGGACAAAGTGAAGCTCAGTGATTTATTAGCTACGTCTTAGCTCGCTGTCACTGTTTTCACTCTGTGGATCGCTTTGCTTTTGCATAATTAGAAAATGTTCACCTGGATTCATTTCATGCTCATCAGGAAGACTTCACGCTCGTAAAACTTACTGCACCATCTCAGTAGGCCAAATCCTCCTTCACTTTGAAGGGAGACATTGTCCAGATCTGCTCCTCCTCTATTCACATTCACACTGATACAGAATGTCTTTCACTGAAACGTCTTCTATTCACCACGTTTCTCCCCGTGTGTCCGTCCAGGAGGATGTTCCCCTTCCTGAGCTTCAACATCAGCGTTCTGGATCCGTCCGTCCACTACAACGTCTACGTGGACGTGGTCCTGGCCGATCAGCACCACTGGAGGTACCAGGGAGGAAAGTGGGTCCAGTGTGGGAAAGCGGAGGGTAACATGCCGGGTACGTTTCAAATCCTGGCTCATAATAAAACCCACAGTGACGGATTCATGTTTTCTTTTTCCACCATCAGAGAACATTTATTCATATTCAGACACACTAAAACACTGACTGTTAGAGATTACTGTGAACATGCGGGTGGGAACTGTGCTCCTTTAATAACCAAAAGTGATTTTGATAGAAGACGTGTTTTATTTGTAAAAATAAATAAATTAATTAACAAAATAAAAAGTAAAAGTACTTTACTTCAGTACATTTATTTTAAGCACTAATACAAAATACAACCAGCAAATATATTTCATATAATTATTTAATTATAATTAGTTGTGCCTTGACCAGCTGCAACATTAAAATGAAGAGCACATTAATGCATCAATAATTATAATCCCATAATATAATAAACTGCATATTATTGTGAACAGGGCCATCCTGCATGAGTGCAATGAGTACTTTTACTTGCAGTAATTTAGGTATATTTTGTGTTCTGTGTCTCCTGCTCGCCGTCAGCAGGTCTCTGTCCTCTTTCTTCCATTTGCTTTAAAGTGGTGATGTGCTGAGTGTGCACTTTATAATTTACTCCACTTTCAATCACTTCACCTGGAATTGAACCGTCACCTGTTCCTGCTATTTGCTAACATACAAAGACGCAGTTTATTCCTCAATGTTTTGCAGAATACTTCACCCAAATACTATAATTTTCTTAAATCAGACACCCCCAGTGAACGTAAATCACGGATGAAAGCACATGCTGCCCTGATGCCTCCTAAAGCAAACTCTGATGAGAGTAACGGCTGGTCAGCCAATGAGCAGGAGGCAGGAGGCAGGCCTTCAGCTCAGTGACATTCAGCGTGGAAGATGTCGAGGAAGTGGTTTAGTTAGCAATATTGTAGCAAACCTACATGCATACAGTAGAGAAACCAAGATGTGCATCATGATGCTCACGTAGTCTGAGAGGTTTCTGTGGACATTTTGATGTTGCTTTGGCTTGACGTCAGGAGCTCAATCATCCATCCTGAGGGAGTGAGTGAACAGACAGACAGAGTATATTCAGCATTATGTTCTCCAGCTTTATTAGCTGCAGTGGTTATATAAATGTTTCCTGAATTCACCGGATTTGTTATAGTTTTTTTTAAACTTTTAAACTTTATTTTGGTAAAATCTTTGTACATTTTAACATGTTGGTTTTTCCTGCTTCATGTTTTCTAGCTATAAATTTAGAAAATTCAAAGAAACCAGATACACTGAGTAACAAAAAAGTTAAGCTTGTTCATGCATGACGGTTGGAAAATAAGTGCTAATTATCAGAAACTGTGTGTGTAGGATGAATTAAATAAGCTCACTGCGTTACAGGACTCCACCTCTTTATAGAACTGGATTTGATATATTTCCTCATCACGCTCTTTAAAACGCTCACATATCGATGTCACACATCAGCATCGGCCAGGCTTCAGGTTCAACCACCTCATGGCCGCTGTCTGATGGAAACCATGTTTTTGGGTTTTTCAGGTACGCTGAAGGTTTAAATGTTTCTCTGCAGTTTGGAAAAAGTCTCTATTGGCTGAACCATTTGAAAAAAGCACAGTGACTCCTTCAAGGCCTCTTGGAAATACGTGAAGGAGCTGGGGGGGGGGTCTGTGGGGAAGTCAGGCACTGAACATGATAGTTACTAGATCAGGAACATTTAAAATCATTGCTCACATTTTCTCCAGAACATCTAAACGCTGTCTGAACTGGTTTTGCTCCAGTTTGCCGTCATCTGTGGTGTCCACAATCGTATTATTACTTTTTTCGTTGTGAACGCCCTCCAAACATTCGATTGGTCACCACCTCTCATGCCTCTCTCCTCGTATACAGCGATCCATCAGTGCTGACGTCAGCCTTTATTTGACTTTTCTATCCTTATCTCCAGTTTGCAGCTCTGGATCTGGGTTTAACTCGGCTTGATTCGGTTTCCCATCCGTCTCCCTGTGCTCTCGTCCTCTGTTCATTACTTCTTCCTGTTCACACCTCAGAAAAAAAACAATAGCAAGTCAACCAAAAAGACACACAGTGAGTGATGGATGAGACTAACCACAATTATATAAATGAGAGACAGTGCAAGGTGTTGTCGCACGTGTGCCAGGTGTTGTGGAAAGGTCTCTGCTGATGTGCTACGGTTGTGGAAACTGTGGTGAATCAGCTTTGCTCAATTAGACTTAATATTGCACTTTATGTGGCGTGCTCGCAGAAGGTTAGCAGGTCATTGTGGTAACACTGTGAAAAATCATGGTGCTGTGATTGTATCCTGCAATAAGAAGGCACCAACAGTAAAAGAGGTGAAAACAACATCGTCCCTGTCAGCAGAAAAGAGTCATTTCAACCAGGTGGAATATGATGGAAAGTCGTTCTTTACTGATGCTTCTCACCCTCCCACTTATTAAGAAACCGAGTAAACCACATAAAAGTGATTTATTTCTTCAAATACTGGCAGCCAACAACATCAACAATATATACAGCTGTTGATAGTGCATGTTGAAATGTCTGTGATATCCTGTGTATACATAAATATATTACAGTCTGTGTTCTGTGCACTGAAATTTATTGCAATAAATCAAACTAAGGAGCAGTTAAACACTAAATTTTGTCTTTCTTTTCTCTCCTTATCTCTGATTTTTATCAAAAAAAAGCTCTGATTGCATCAGTAACGTCTGATATGTCGCTGATTCTCAGCTTCTTGACGTTTTCTTGTCAGGACGAGTTATTAATTAAGTCATTAATGTCGCTCACGGTGTGTTTTTCAGGGAACAGGATGTACATGCACCCCGACTCCCCCAACACAGGAGCTCACTGGATGAGACAAGAAGTGTCTTTCAGCAAACTCAAGCTCACCAACAACAAGGGCAGCACCAACAATGTGGCACAGGTGCTGACCTTCTCCTTCCCGAGTGTGTTCATCCATCACATCAACAGTGTCCAAAGCAAAACGCTTCGTCTTCATTTTATTTCACATTAATCGTTCATGTTTCTCACATTTTCAAAAAATCTTAAACCACAAAATCCTAGCAGAAGTCAGATTGTCAGACTGTCCTGGTCTCACTCCCCCCCAGATGATCGTCCTGCAGTCGCTCCATAAGTACCAGCCTCGTCTTCACATTGTGGAGGTCAAAGAGGACGGCTCTGAGGACCCCTTCCTTTCATCCAAAGCTCAGACCTTCATCTTCCCGGAGACGCAGTTCATCGCCGTCACTGCTTATCAGAACGCAGACGTAAGTCACAGGAAGGTGATTCTGTCTGTGAAGAACTCTGAACTGATGAACGTGGCTTCAAACTGTCTTTTTCCTGCAGATTCTGATCAACCTCAGCTCAGTTTTCCCTTTTCAATCAAATCTGACTCTCAGAACAAATTAGAAACTATGTCCAAATTTTTGACACCAAAAATTGCTCTGGTACTTTTTTATTTCCTTTAAACTCGTATTCGTTGTAAGCCTGCACAATGAGGTCGTCTCACCGTGACAACACCTTTCATAATGTCTGTAACACCATCTGAATGAGGTCGAGAGTTCAATGATTCATGTCTCAGATAGAAGCTTTGATTAATGCATGCATGCATCAAACATTCACACACGCTAATTTACATTCCTACGCTGAGTGTTAGCATAGCATAGCTATACAGTAGCTAAGTTCATCTGAGAGTCAGCTCACCTCAGCTGGCCTGGGTGCTGCAGCTCAGCCAGTACGCGCTGTTCATAGCATATCGTTAGCACCTGCTCGCACACAGTGTGTTTCCAAAGCAGGATACAATCGGCCGGTTTGGATGATTTATTCCATCACTGTGGACGCACAGTGTGTGTGTGTGTGTGTGCTCACTCTCATATTCAATCATATTATCCTCATTAATTATTAGTCAGTGGCCTCCTCTCTTTCTGCTCTCTTGTTTTTCTTCCATGGTTGCTCACTCCTTCTCTTTTTCCTACGCCTGCATTCTCTCATCGCCCTCCTCCTATTCCTCACACAGATCACTCAGCTGAAAATAGACCATAACCCCTTCGCTAAAGGTTTCCGCGACAACTACGACACGTAAGTCATCTGTTTGAAAAGCTGTTTGTGAAGAGAAAATAACAGAGAGAGAACACATCTTTATTTGCATTTGTTCACCCTGAATGTTCAGAATGGATCACAAGTGTCTTCCTTTAATATTGGAATGGGTGCCATCAGTGAGCTGCTCGAGCGAGCTGCAGTGAAGGGGTGTGGGGGGGCTGTGAGATGTTTGATAGATAGTTTGAGGTTTGGGCAGGAAATAACACCTTCTTTTTTTTTTCTCTTCTCACACTCTCTTCCCCTCCTCCTTCCTCCTGCCTAGGCTGTACGCTCCTCCCGACTCTGATCGCCTCACCCCCTCCCCCACAGAGAGCCAGCAGCTGCTGCCTGGGAGCTGCTACCCCCAAGGCTACCTCTCAGAGCAGTACATGAGCCCCCTGCCCCAGAGCCGCTTCTACAGCCGCGAGCCTATCGGCATGGGCCAGCAGCACAAAGACCCGTCCCCCAGCCCGGGTCCTCACAGCCGCTGGTACCTGCAGCCCCAGCAGGGCGTGACCCCCAACCGGCTCGACTTCACCTCCTCCTATGAGGGCGACTTCTCCGGAAACAGCTTCTACAAGCCTTTCCCATTGCAGACGTCCGCTCACCATGCCCTCAGCTACTACCCGGACCATCCCTTTGCATCTACCAGCGTGTCTGTATCAGGAGCCACCTCAGCAGGCTGGACCACCAGCCGGCCCACCCCTCAGTACCTCAGCCACCCCAGCAAGCCGGGCCCCAGTCTGGGCTGGTTTAGGCCCATATCTTCCTCTTCGTCCCTCTCGTCTTCTTCTACGTCGCCGGGCAACCCCAGGCTGCACCCTCCCTCGCTCCTGGAGCCTCTGCAGCCACCGCCGCCGCTGCAGGACAAGCCCAAAGACACTGTGGAGGTGGTGGGAGAGGACCCGTGGCTCGAACCCCCCTCTGTGAAATCAGTGGCCTCGGCCGACTCAGGTCTGTTTGAGGGCGGCGTCGGGGACAACAAGAAGAGGAGGGTGTCGCCCTACACGTCCAGCACTGAAAACTCTCCACCTCCTCGCAGCGGAGAGGTCTGCGAGAAGGACAGCAACAGCGATGCAGATTACTACGGCTACTACACCCACTGAAGGCCTCACACGTCACCGCAGTCGCCGCAGCGTGTCCCAGCGTCTTCCCACACCGCCCTCATGGACACGCACAGGTCTATCCAGTCAGGTCACGATAAAGGGCTGCAGACAAATACCAGACCCGCGTGAGAGAACGTGCAGCCTCATCCACCGTCACATCAGTCCACACAGTCCACAAAGTGAAGATGATTACAGGAGAACTTCCAAGGTTACTGTCAAAGTTAGTGTTAGCAGTGGATGTGACTGGGACGCTGCCCTCCAGTCACATAAACACCACACAGACAAACAGACCTGTGACTTCGACATGTGGAGATTTGAGGGGGAAAAATGATCTGCATATCTGCTGGCTGACAGACGCCTGCAGGGATTGTCTGTTCTGACTGCGTCAAACACTCTGTCTGTCTCTTTTGCTCCGTCTTGTCTGTCTCTTCCTTCTCACCCTCAGCCATTCACACGTCCTCTCGCAATATGCTCACGTTCACTTCCCCCGACGACTCGGAGCTCAAATTATGTTTCACACACGCTGTTTTCTCTCCAATCCAGCCCAATGCGTTTACTGCAGCGCCCACCGGTGGCAGGAGAGGAGCGCTGCAGAGGCCGGAGGTTAAGAGAGCTTAGCAAGCACATGTTCTGAAGCACGGCCGCTAATCTAGCTAAACCCAGCTAGGACAGACTTTTCTGTGTGTGTCTGTTAAGTAAATCAGCACCCGGGAGCAGAAATAGCATGTCCTTACACCTGGAGACGATCCAGAAAAACTCACAGGTGTAAAAGGGTTAGGGTTCAGCAGCACAAACACAGAAGAGCTCCTTTCAGTTTCAATTTGGAGGGAATTTACGTTTCATAGCAACATGCTGTCTGTGGGGGTGTTTGCAGGGTAACGTCCAAAACACAGAGAGTTAGCAGTGAAATGATGGTCAATGTGATAAAATCGACATGTTTCGATTGGTTAGAGCTGCAATTAATCAATTCAGTCAATCAATCTATGATCATAATCATGTTATGCTTGTAAAGAACTAGTTCATCATAAATATAAAGTATTTATCAATGATCTGAAGAGCCACACTGAAAGTCATAGAGAGGGCGACACCTTCACTCACCGGCCAATCACAGCATGAAGTGGGTGCGGATCGTCCGACATGCAGATCAAGAGGCAGACTGAAGGTTTTCAGTGCTGTGATGAACTGCCCCTCACTGAGATGCCACAAACTAGTGATGTTCAGTTTCTCGCTTTTCCAAGTCTGGTCTGAATCAGGTCTGTAAGGGAGGGGGGGGGGGGCAGGAGCCAGCAACCAACCAGTCAGCGAGCTAAAGACACGCAGTCGTCACATGCTCCCAGCTTCAGCTCCTCGACTTAAATCTCGCTTGTTTAAAGGAAGGAAACGGTGCGAGACGTCTTCTTTGCTGCGCCGCCTGCAGCTTTCCCAAACACTTCTCGTACAGTAGCATCAGAGCAAAGTGGGTCACTCACAGCGGCTCCGCCCACCTGCAGGTGAACAGACGGGCCACTGTCACGGTAAACAGGAAGCACAAAGTGACCAGACAGACGCAGGATTCGCCCCTGGCGTTCGGGCCTGTCATGTTGTGACAGCGGCTGACAGAGGCCCGGCTCCCGGCCCGGTGGCGGAGATGAAGGGCGAGGCCGCAGTCGGCGCCGATCACAGATCTGCTCCTCATTCCTCGGCAGGTGTGCTGACGGCCTCAGACAAGGCTGGAGGCGACGGACAGGCTCAGTCGCTGCAGTGCAGCCTGAAGTCTTTTCTGTTTGACAGATCACTTACTTCATTTTTAATAATAAATCTAAAATAAAAAACAGAACCAGCGGTTTAGTTTCTATATACCACAGTGAGACAACCAGACACCAAGAAACCAGACAAGAAACAGTTTAGCTTAGCATAATGGCTGAAAGCAGGGGGCGCTAGCCTGCACACAACGCTTCATAAAAGCACATATTGTGTTTTTTATACAGATTAAACAAACAGGATGTAAAATGTAAAGTTTTGAGCTTTGGAGGTGCTGGTAGGCAGGGTTCGTTACCTTCGGACAGAGCCGGGGGTTCACCTCTCTTCTGCTAAACTGATTTTATTTATTAAGACTAGGGCTTAAAGTGGAGTCACTGGAATTTAAAGACAATCAAAAACATGCTGCATGTAGATGCAAAACCTCTTTTGAAGCATTTGACAAAACGTTCTTAATGATGTTGATGCGAAAAGGACAAACTGTCTGACAGCTCGGTCCTTACCTGGACGATTAAATGACAAAGTGTTAGTTTTACGCTGAATACAGAATGGATATATCGATTAACTCATGAAAATATGTTGCTGGTGTTACATTTCCAAAAGAAATGCTGTTTAATGTCAAAAGGTGATGACTCTTAAAGTACCTTAACAAAGGTGTGCGATGGACAATTCTTGTTTCAAGTGCAATTAACAGACAGTAAATTAGAGCAGAGTCAACGACGGCATCGCAGAAACAATGAGAGCAAAGTTCACGTGACGGCTGGCCTGTGGACGATGTCAGTTATTTACTTTGTGTGCTGTGGTTTGTTCGTGGTTCACTCAGTGATCCTGCACCTGCAGGAGGGTAGAGATCTCACAGCAGCACCAAAATGCTTTCAGACGCCTCAGGAACGACCCCTGCTGGACATCTCAGCTATTACAACCAGCTCCAGCCAATCCCTGATGTTCAACCTCTTATACCTCCACTTCCCATGAGTCTGTGTTTCCCTCGAACACATTTCCCTCAGAAAGAGAAAAAGACTGCAGGAGCCGTCCTTTTTTGCGTGTGATCATGTGCACTGTTGACGTCAGGGGGGCAATAATAACTCCTCTGACTCTTTCATTAAGAGCTTATAAACTGCGATGCATAAAGAAGAGATGAAGGGGAAAACTTATTTATTAAAGGTGGCATATTTGTGTATTGTCCTGTTGTTTTTTATTCATGAGATTAAAGGTTACACATGACAAATCTCAGCTGTTTTGATGTTTATTTAACAGAACTGCTGATCTGAAAGCACCTTTTCAAAATGCTGCACATTCACTTTCATGAAAATGATAAATGAAATTTAAACACATAAAATAGTAAAAATGGTTTTAAATTATTTAAGATGGTCACTATTATTTTCAAACAAAATTCTTACTTATGATGCGAGTACTAGACACATTTCTCTCTGCAGTTATAATGAATTCATTGATACAGAGAAATGAAAACACACTTGTGATGTCGATTAATGTTTAATGTGTGTATAAATACAGGATGTATATGGTTCCAACCAGCTGGATATTCTCTTCGCTATTAATGACATGAGAATACAGTAGAATATCTCCTCTTTTAAATAAGTGTATACACTGAATATTACTTCTGAAATAATAAAAAACATTAAAATGTTTTTGTAGATGTTGCAGCATCACATGTTAACAACGACCAAAGCATCCAGACAGATACTGTCTGAAACTTCATCATCATGTTCAGCATCATACTCGGAGTATTTCATATGCATTATGAATTATCACATGCAGCCTGGGAGGGGGCTTTTTAACCCCCTTTGTAATCATTTGGCTGAACAGTATTTATTTAGGTATATGCACCATGAACAGTATGATGAAGGGTTCCTCTTATCTCCACATCCAGCAGTCATAGTTAACATTATTATAATCATTATCAGGGCTGCAGTTAATCATTATTTTCATTCTCGATTCATGTGCCGGTTTCTTTCTGATTAACTGATTAACCGCTTTATCTATAAAATGTCCAAACTTCATGAGGCCAAGGCAACGTCTTCACTTGTTCAGTTTACATGAGATGAGAAGGACAAGCATCAAATCACGACATGTGAGAGGCTGGAAGCAGAAAATGCTTTTAAAAATGACCAAAATCATGAGAGATTATTGATTATAGCTGGAAATCAATTGACTGTCAATTGACTAACCGTAGTTATCCTGTTTGTGGCTACCTGCTGAACCCTGAGCAGGTCGTGAACAGTGAGTTTTTAGAGCTTTTTCTCTTGAAGCAGCTGCCTGCTGCTGGAACCAGAGCAGTGAAGCTGTGGGTCGGACAGATAAACGGTGATCCGAGAGGAAAACTCTCGGCCGGAGACATCTTTCATGTCTTCTCGTCATTTCATACACTGATTAGATTCGGAGGTCGGTCTTTGTCGTGCTTCAGTGGTGCATATTCCCAAATAAATCATTTGTGCATTTGAGCAGAGAGGGACTTGAAGGCCAGACCTGAACCCTGACTGCTGCAGGAGGGACTCAGCATCACACGTGGTACCAAAACCACAAACCACCTGCCCCTTGTGTTGGCTGCGATGTTCAGTTGGTAATCCGGGCCTGACTGCAGCTCTGACATCAGTCAAACAACTGTACTTGTACATAAAACGTAGTAAACGGGTTGGAAGGTTTGACTGAAAGCTTCCATGAAACATCCTGACCGAACAGGCCTCTCTGACTACTGGAATGTTGACTTTAAAAGACTTTTCATTTCAGGGTCTGCCGGATGAATTTCAGTTCCTTCAGCAGAAAACTGTGAAATTCTCAAAAATATAAACGTGTACACGTTGATTGTAGTAATCTAAAAAACACCAGTAAATGCATTAAAAAAGGGATCCTGAGGAGACCTGGACTGGACGCTGGTGCCTGTCTGCTTCCCGCGAGCCAGTCACGGGCGCACTATCTCCACTCTGCGTGCGTCTCAGAGCGGTTCATACGTGCTGTCCAAGTGTCCGCCGCTGGTATTCGTCTGCCGCCGCTCGCCGCTGTCGTCGCCTCGTCACCACTGACTTACGTTTTCAATGTTAGCAAACCCCGGATTCTCTCTGAGCTTCCAGTAAGTCTCGTTTGTCAACCACACGTCTCGTCCACAGGAATCTTTGGCTTTCCTGAAGAAGAAGAAGAAGAAGAAGAAGAAGAAGAAGAAGAAGAAGAAGAGTACTGAGTAACATGGTAATGTACGTAGTGCTAAAGCATTATTTATTGATCGATCGATTGAAAGTTGTCAGTTCCAGCTTCTCAGTTATGAGAGTTTGCAGTTTTTCTTGGTCTTCTGTTATGTGAAGTTTAATATTGTTGGGTTTTGGACTGTTTGGTCAGACAAAAGACATTTCATGAAGTCACCTCAGGCTCAAGATTACTGTTTTCCAACGATTATTAGAGCAAATAGTTGCCAAATTAAACGATAAACATAATCCAGAAGTTAAATCCTAACTGTCTTAAGTCAATAAAACTAAAACATTTTTAAAAATCCTTTTAAATAAAGTTTCAGCTCCTCGCAATCGTTGAGCTAAAGTGCAGTTACAAGGTTTTCAGATGCACAAATATATAAACCAGGCTCAGACAAATGTCCTGATCAAGCACAAAATATATGGATTCATTTATTTATGCAACCAAACATTAAGGATTAACATTTAACATTCGTCATGCAGACAAAGCCTTCTCATGAACGATTAAAGGAAAGGAGTTTATACGTTTGTTGTCACAGGCTGCAGCAAACTGATGATCCACCTTCTTTAATGAGGATTAGACGAACAATGAACTCACTTGAAAAAACGGGGAACATGTTCTTCGCCTCTTTTGCTCAGTTCTTTTCTCCTCTCCCTCTGAAATTCCTCGATGTCATCTTTCTTTCTGTCGGCTTCATCCACCTTCCCCTCCTCCAGCATCCTATGAAAAGAGGAAGTTAGTAAATTACGCTCACTTTAACGCTCGATGCATTGATCCGTCAGATATTATACGTGGGCATTAAAACATCAGAAAACAGCTCAAAAACATTTAAATCTTCCAAACCACGACGATCTCTCACCGTTGGTCCGGGCGCAGGCGGCTGTCTGTCGGAGGCAGGAGAGGCTTCAGGTCCGGGGTGAGTTCATTCAGCTCCATGGCGAAGGTGGAGAAGCCATAGTACAGCAGGTAATCCTTTGGCTGGGGATCTGCAGGGCGACATGAGCCTCTCAGGTGAGCTGCTGCACAAACGTGACTCTTGGATTTATGCTCATTAGTAGTTTTGGCAACAGCCTCTGAAGCAGAATCTCAGCAATCAGGTTGATTACATGCACACCTCAAACACCTCAAGGACAAACTTCGTAAAGTTAAGGTTCGCAAACTACTCCTACGTCTTGTTTGTGGACTCACTTGGCTTCCAGACACACTTCGGAGTCGGCAGAGTGTCACAGAAGATGCCTTCATGCCACAGACCTCCGAACCGGTGAATGACGCTCCCGCTTTGGTCCAGCACCGTGCCCTGCACCTCATTCTTGTTCGTTTCTGAACCCCAATAACGAGACTAACAAACAAAACACGAACTCGTCAGTCAAAAGACATCGTGTGGAACCGGACGCCGTCAGAACAACAGCGCTGAGAAGAGCGGGAAGTCGTTCGCTTCACCTTGACGAAGGTAATCTTGCAGGTGCAGACGCTGCTTTTGAGGTTGCGGATGGTGACCTCTCCGTAGTGCTCCAGGTAGCGCTGCTGACTGAGGACGTTATGGATGCAGGTCACGACTTTGTTCCACTCATAGTGGTCTCCGTACCTGGACAAAACACCAACGTTCAGCCATGCTTAAAGCAAAATGTCTTTCACTGACATGAGTGTCTCAAATGTGAATGTTTGCTGGTTGGTTGTTGGACTAAACAAGCAACTCGAAGATGCCACCTTGAGTTTTGGGAACTTATCGTGACTCAAAAATCTAGAATTACTGCCTTGTGGTTGTTTGCATCCACCAACCAGTCAGGTTGCAGTTTTCATCCATGACTGTCGAGACTCATATAATACATGTAATGAAGCCCTCAAAGGAAATTAATAAAACGTGTTCAGTGTATTTTTGGGCAAAAATAATTCCAGTGAATAATTTCCAGTGAGAAACAATCAACTGAAGATCAATATCAGCACAACCAATCAGCTTGTGGTGACTGCGATGCTTCAGATATGGAAACGTGGAGGCTTCACACACGTTGAACCTGCAGCTCAGAAGACCAAACAATCAACACAATCAAGGTGGACGCCTGAGATTAGATAGAGTCACCTATTCAGTGTCTGAAACATGGTCACAATCTGCCTTCTGTTCTGAGTGATGCTGCTGAATCATGGACAGAAAGATGTTTCTGCAGAACATCATGATGTCTTTGTAGTGCAACATAAACATGAGGAGTTTCACAAGTCTTTCATGTCTCATTGATCTCAAATTATTCTGAATGAAGAGAACCTTTCACACATTTTTCTCTTACATTTATTAGCTAGTGTCAAGCCTCGTCGCAGCATATTTCCAAAAAGCCAGGTGTAGAGTGTTTACCTGGGAAGAGTGACGTTCACCATTCCTGTTGGCAGAATCTCCAGTGACTTCCCCCAGAACTTATTTTTCCATCGCTGGTCTGTTCAGGAATATAGAAAAGTGTTGTTGAGAGGAAACGTCCGATCAGCTTTTAAAAGCTTTTCCACCACTAACTGAACCAAAGACGTCCGGTTTAAACAAAGAGTGTCACCTTGCCAGAAGGAGAAGTTCTCTGAGTGCGCGTGGCAGGCAGAGATGGGAGGATGGTGGCAGACCTGGTCGAGTCCAGAGAAAAGATAAAACATCTGAGCACATACAACCAGACACTTCAGAAGAACATCAGCTTTATGTCTCATTAGACAGACACTTCCAGTCATTACCACTGTGGGAGCTGCTGACGCTAGCTTTCAATTAGCGTTGAGCATTTTATCCTCATCAAAGTTTTATGTGCCTTCCTCTTAAAAGACTACAGAGCCAGAAATATTGTCTGTTTTACTCCACGTATTCTTCTACGTCAAAGCCTGGAACCTTCATTACCCACAATGCAACTCAGCAACTGGCAGTTCGTGTGCGATTCAGGTGTGCTACACTAGTAGCGGCTAACGTAGCCGCAGCAGAGGTGACGAGCGGGTAGGTTAAGATCACTTCTTTCGAGCTCGACAGCCCCAGATTGTTTTCAGCTGACACCCGTTTAAAATCAATGGACTTCCTGTTGAAGCAACATCCCATGACTATGAGCTCAGACGTGCAGGACTGGTCATGTTTTTAGGATTAAACAGGATATCATATGCCTTGAACAAGTCACCCTAAAAAATAAGCTTTTCAAGCCTGAAGAACAGGCGCTGAACCTTCTGCCTTAAACACGACAGAACTTTTTCACAGCAGACATTTTGGCTTATTGTAGCGGGAAAAGAACAGGTGGAACTAATTACACTAATGATGAATCCATTACAATCAGCTGTGCACAACAGCGCTGATACTGGAACACCTGAATGCAACACATACATTACCGATGGTGGTTACACCTGTATTATGGGGGCTAAATAGTAAGTCATAAATCATAAATACTGTGTTTGCGAGATACCTGCTCACTGATGAGGCGGAAGCCCCGATCCTCTCTGATGCACTCGTAGGTCTCCCCCAGCACCGGGTTAAAGGGCTTGTAGCGGTTTCTGAACGTCGCAGTGGAGTAACCAGAGATGGCAAAGGCAGCAATGTAAATCTATAAGAGGTGAAACACAAAATCTCAGTTAGTTTGTCTGCAAATAATATGGATCATTGTGTTTCATCTCTGTTTCATTGTTAGTAGATTGCTGCACGCTGTGTGTGAATTAATAAACATTTGATTCTGTCTTCAGAGTCTGTTCTGATCAACTCAATGACTGGAGTCTGAATTGGAGTTTGAATTGGAGCAGGTCAGATCAATCTGAATGCATAATATGACTGTGTTGACACTGTGTCCCATCTGTCCTGCACATGTCTTACCATCCTCTGGTAGGGGTCTGGTGTGTTGTTGGCAGTGTCCAGCAGCTCACTGTACTCCAGCTCTTCACACAGCCTCTGCAGCAGGTTAACGGGCTCATTGAGAGCAGCAGGCATAGACACTCGAGCCAAGTCTTTACCTGAGGACGGACAGCAGAAAGCCTCAGAAAACTGCTGTCAAAACCGTTTGTATGTAGCTGCAGAGTGATCAGCAGGTCCCTGCCTATGTTATTGTAGAGGATGGCCATGAGGCCCACATGGCTGTTGTCAGGACAGGGAGCAGGAAGTGTAGTTCGCCGGCCGGTGCTCTTGGGAACAGCGCTGTTAGGAGTCTTGGAAATGCTAGCACGGTACTTCCGGGTGGCTGAGGCTGTAATGTCGATGCAAGGAAATAATATTAAGTAGTCAAGATGGGAAACAAAAAGCAAGCGCAAAAGTATAATTTGATATTTTTATACAGGCAAAAAGAAGAAGAATAGTGTTAGAGCCAGTGCTAGCAGCTATACTCAGGTTTAGCAGCACTTTGAGCTAAATGCTAACATTAACATTAGGCTAATATGTGCACAGCAACAATGCTATCATAACAATGACTAGCAAGTTTAATGTTAAACATGTTCGCCATCTTGGTTTATGGTGTTAGCGTGCTAACATGGTTCCTTCAAAGGTTCCTTATGAAGTTAAAGGTTCCATGAAAACCAAACACCAACTGAACTCAGTTCCTCCAGTAAAAGGACCTCACTATGTTTCCTGCTCAAATAGCAGTCAGGGTGGGTGAAACTAATGTGGCAGTGTGGAGAGCGTGCGCCCTCCCCCACCCGTTTCTTGGAGTGCACCTGTGTGCGCACCTGGCTCTCACGCTGATTGCGGGGCAGGACCGAGGGGATTTAAACCCAGGTCTGAAGTGGCTCAGATCCTCTTTTGCCTCTCCTGTGCGTGGATCCTTGCTGCTTTTTTTCGTGGGAGTTGTGCCTGTGGTGGCGTTTGGTGTGTCCAGCTGCGTTGGATTTACTCCGCGTAAATAGCACTCCGCTCTCCGTGGGTGAGTTTTGTTTTGCTTTTACGCACCATCCTTGCGATTACCTGGCACTTAACGCCACTTTGTTTTAGTGCACTGGTGGCGTGTGTGGACACCTGGTCAGCTGTAACAAATTACAGCTGCGGTTGGGAACCTCGCGCTGCTCTGTGGGTGAGTGTGTACGCGTTGCCTCCTTTCATGGTTTTGTGCGGCGCGTATTTGGCACTTATGTATGCGCTCCCTCTTACAGTGTCTCCGCTGTGCGTAAAGGCCGCCGTTTGCGTGGTCTTGTGGCATTTGATGTTCGGGTAAGTGGCATGTCTCTCTCTGACCCATTGGGCTGTGCCCAGCCAGTCTAATGCTCTCTCTTCTTTGTGTAGTGTGGTGGTTTCTTGTGCGTGGTAACACACACGTTTATTCGGAGGCTGAGAGTACGCCTCCGTGGGGGTCTGGAGACCGGTGCTTCTTCTGCTTGCAGGGTTAAGCTGCATCTCCTGAAAGCGCCGGCTACGGCTGGCACAACTCCTCCCACCTCCGCTGTTCTGGATTGCGGTGTTCTGGATTGCGGTGTTCTGGATTGCACTGGCAAGTGTGGGGTTGGTCCATTCTGGATGTCCCTCCTCCCAGTTCAGTCGTGGGTTCCGGACTTCTGGTAAAAACTGTTTCTCTTTATTTGACTGGTACTGCACAAAAAGAACTTTAGGTCCCGTGGTGTTAGAAGCAGTCAGGATTGATGTACATATTGTAAATTTTAACTGTAAATAACTGGTGGTTTGTTAATGTGAATTTTGTGTTTATATTCTTTGCATGTTGTGTGTATTTTTGGTTTGAGATTTCTTTTTTTTGTTGTTGTTGTTTGCATCATTTATCATATTCATGTTATATTGGTCATTTATTGAAGCCTAATTTTAAAAGAATTGTATTAAATAAAATCTGTATTTTAATGTTTAAAAGTACTGTCTCTGCCCCGTACTTGAAGGTGGTAAACGAACCTGTGTCTGCCTTGTGCAGTGTCCTAGGCCTACCCTAGGTGGCGTTGTCGACAACAGTAATACAAATTCTCCTGCCGTCCCCTCGTTCATGCCACACTAAGAAAGAAATATCATATTTCATGTGCATGTACCCACCATGTCCTTCCTCTGGCTCAGAGTTGGTGGTGCTTCCATCACTAAGTCCTGATTCCTCAGACACCTCAGAGGAACTACCACAAAGGACGTCATCGCTGGCGTCAAAATACTCCGCAGCCGAATCGGCCACTGAAGGGGGCCCGTGGGCTGACGGCCTCGCTGCTGCAGGCTAACGACAAAGAAAGAGAGAGGGCAGAACGTGGAAAAGGAGCCGACAACAGCCATGAGGAAATATGTGCCAGAGAAGCCATAAAACAGGTATGAGTCTCACCTCAGCTAAAGTGTTCGACTGGTGGATGTTGTTGGTTTCCCAGACTTCCTGCAGCTTCTGCCTCTCCTGAGACAGGGTTTCATGCACTGAACTCAGGGAAGCAAGCACTGAAGAGCAAGAAGACAAAGTTTCAGTGGAAATTTGGATTCATAATCATGTCTGATTTCAGTTTGTCCAGACGTGTCTTGGATTTTGCTCATTTACTTACATTACTAATGTTTATGAACCCAGTCTAGCTGTATGTATATTTGCATGATTTTCTGATTTTCTGACCTCGTAGCGACATGGTGCAGATGTCCTGCTGGATTTTCTTGCTCTCAGGCGACAGTGTGACAATAGGAGGGGACAGCTGGGAGTAGACGTAGTCAGGGATGGAGGGGACCGATGCACCGAGGTGAGACGAGCTGCTCAGGTGACTGGAGGAGAGCTATGAGGTGAACAGAGGTGTTTGGAAGGTGGTTGAGTCATTGGCTAACTTCATAATGTCCTTGTTACCTGTCAGTTTGGGTATAAAGGTGTAAAAGTTCTGGTCTGTTATCCGGCACAGGATGGCTCAATCCTGAGTCCTCCCGATTGTACTACTAACATTTCATAGTATGAGTGCATAATATCCAATATGAAGAATGTAACATGGAAACATGTGCGTATCATTCAGTGTAGTTTTCCTAATTTTCCAAGCTTTAGAAATAAAACAAGGCCATACTTTGCCACTCAGACCAACTTCTCTTCTTTGTCAAACTTAATAATTCAGGGTTTTTGTTCTGCAGTCTTGCAGTGGGGGCACGCAGGTTAACGTATAAGGTAGCCTCCAATAAAAAAAATCACACAACGTGCACCACAACGTCCTGCAGAACCACACCTTTCCGGATGAAACACCAAGGTTTTAGGGAGTCCTGTGAGGCTGTACTGAGGCACAGCGGCTCTTTGAGCTAAATGCTAACATCAGCATGCTAACGTGCTGACAAGCACAGTGCTAACATGTTGGTATTTAGCAGGTATTATTTACCATGTTCACTATCTTAGGTTAGCATGTTAGCATGCTAACATTTCTTCGTTGCTGCACTACTCCTTGCACATTAAGTACAGCGGTTCTTTGAGCTAAATGCTAACATCAGTGTGCTAACATGCGCACAACCACAGTGCTAACATGTTGGTATTTACAGGTATAATTTACCATGTTCGCAATCTTAGTTTAGCGTGTTAGCATGCTAACATTTTTTCGTTGCTGCACTACTGTGCTTGCACACAAAGTTAATTGGGTTTTGAGCTAAATGCTAACATCAGTGTGCTAACATGCTCACAATCACAGTGCTTACATGTTGGTGTTTAGCATGTACAATTTACCATGTTCACAATCTTAGTTTGGTATGCTAGCATGCTAGCATTTCTTTGTTGCTGCAGTACTGCTTGCACACAAAGTACAGGGGGAAACAGCAAGCCTGGCTCTGTCCAAAGGGAACAAAATGAACCATGAAGCAGCACTAACGCTCACTAATTAGCATGTCGACATGTGGATCTCTGGCCCAGACACAGTAACTTCCTGGAGTCCTGTGTAACACTCCTCTGTGTAATCAGTGAGCTTTAGAGGCGTTCTGTGCAGATAGCTTGCATTGAGCCAAGCTAGCTGTTTCCCCCTGTTTCCAGTCTTTATGCTAAGCTAAGTTAACCAGCTGCTGGCAGTAGCTTCATATTCACCGTACAGACATGAGAGTGGTATCAATCTAATCGAACACTTGATGATAAAGCGAATAGGCAAACTTCAAACTGTTCCTTTAATACAAAATAAAGGGTTTACAGGAAATGATGCAAGGTGTGTTTTCCTAAAGGATGTCTCTTAAATTTCACATTAAAAACATGTTTGTCAAACGCAGGTGTAACACTGATCTAGTTTTAATTGTTTTTTTTGTTTTTTTGTTTAATAGGTGAAATCAATTAAACTGAACTGATGAAAACAACTGAAGTCATTTTTAACATTATTAGTTACACCTGTGCTGTGCTGGCAGGTCACTCTGTGCCTGTACTGTGAACACACAGATGGAGGTCTTACCCACATCATCACACTCATCTAATCAGGGACTTATTTAAACTTGGAAAATCAGGTTAACTACCTTTTTATGGCCCAAACTTGGACCTCTAGTAACCCAGGCCTGCAGGTTTTCTGTCCGACGAGCTACATCACTGTGGTCACTTTCATATTTAAATCAGGTCTGTTTGTTTGGTAAAAAAACCTTCAAAGATGTAGTACTCTGACTAGCCGGCAGGACAGACAATCAACAGTACTCTGGTTTCTAAAGATAAGGTTTGAAAACTACTAAAATCTAGACGAAACATGGGTTTACTCTGTTGATCTATTTATTTATTCACTCTACAGTTCCTATATTATTCTATAGATTCATTTCATGTCTTTGCTATAGGCTATATTCTGGTATATAAACATGTTCTGGACGATGAATAAAACAGCACAAGAGGTGGGACATCTACTACAAATACACCAGGCTGGAGTCACACAAAAACCTTGTTCAGTGCAATTAAAACACAACATGTTAACCGTTTTAACCTGAAAACATTATTTTCTTTTCTGTCATTATTCACATAATCGCAGTTCATCTCCAGGTTAGCAGTCTGCTACAGCGTGTAAACAGAGAAAACATTTTATGAATCAAGATGTCTCATGTTCTGCCCGTTGCCAACTCACCGATTTAGTAATCCCACGAATAGGCTTTGGATTAGAGAAGAGCCCCAAAATGTTACTGGAGGTTTGGGATGTCAAATACTTAAACCCAATATGTTCTAAAAATACCAGTAGTAATGTTTTCAATCAAATCACCAATTATTTCAATTCACTTTAAACAATGTTGAATCAATGTGGAAATCAGTGTGAAACAATGTCTGGATATCTTCTCGTCTAAACACTGACAGCATAAAGGAGTAAACTACGGACCATTCTTACCATTCCCAGGGCTTCCACTCTGGACAGAGTACGAGAGTGTCCCCACATCTTCCCCGACCTCGACTTCTTCGGCTTCTCCAGTGAAAGATTCTGTGACAAAACACGCGAATCATTTTATTTTCACGAGACGCTGCCTCAAACGGACGAGCGTTAAATCAGCTGCTGCAAACCGAACAGTAAGTCAACCTGTATGCTGATGATGCGCTTCAGGTCTCCGTTCGTGAAAGCCTGGCCCGCCTCCAGCGTCTGCAGGCTCTGGATTAAGCGGTTTAGCTCACAAAGGTCCAAATGGCAACGGTTCAGCTCTGGAAGAAGACATGAGAGGTACGTTCTTTACCTGAGCTTCTGATACCAATCAATCGGATCAGATTCCTGTGGTCATGATCGCATTTCACAGCGGAAACAGGAAGTTCTGCACAGAGACAGCTGTATTACTGCAGGTCAGTTTGTGGATCCTTTTAAACATCTAGATGAGTGATGGACCTGCTGATCCTTCAGCCCGTTAATCGAGCTGATATCTGGCATTTTGGGACAATCTGCAAAGGGGGGTCGATTCAACGGAAAAATGTCTGCAGACACGTCAGTGAAAATGCACATTATTTATTTTCAAGCATTTTTCGGAATAATTCATTGATGTTAAATAAGATTCAAGATTTCTTTATTGTCATTGAGCATGACATGTCAATGAAATTAGCATTGCAACCCCCATGTTAGAAACAAGATAATAAGAAAGATTATAAAATAAAATTAAGATACTAAAATAAAATAAACTAACATGCAGTAAAGATATTCGTAAATGCAATTAAAATATACCAGAAATGAAAATATACTAAGACAATAAAAATATACTAAAGCAGCTGAAATATACTAAAATGTATATACTGAGTGCAAATAGCTGACAATATAGTTAAGCGTGGGTGCTTAAATGTTAATGTTTATCTTGAATCTTGACTCTACTGTCTGCTGATAAATGTTCAATTCAGTTCTGCAACTGTGTCTCGTTTCTTCTTATTATTAAATTGATGTATTTGTATTTTATCAGATGAAAAACAACATTATAGCTCCCATCACCCGCCCCGATCTCTAAATATCTGCATCGGCCGTTGAAAACCTGCCTCAGTCCACCACTAATTTAGATATCATGAATCTGTTCGATACATTTCAGAGCTCGACAATCTGACAGAAATGGTTTCTCTTTGACGGGCGGACTGTGAGAATGCTGTCATGCTTTAAAGACCTTATTCTGAAGCCGCGTTTCTTTCATGGGACTCTCTCACTGACTTGTGAATGTCTTTGTAATTCTGAATATGACAGACACACCTTGAACGCAGGTGTCCGGGTCGTGACTTTGCTGCAGCCATGCTGACACCTTGCTGTTCACGGCGGTGTTAGCGGAGGGCAGCGCCCCTGATGCTCCAGCTGAATCCGCCCTGCCTGCAGAGCTCTGCACCAGGAACACAGAGGGAAGACGACAGCAGTTAATCACTTCCAATCGCTCGGAAACGTCGTTAGCTTTGACTTCACAGTTTATCTGACAGTCACCAAATCTCCATTTCTCTGAGCCTGTCCGGCTGCAGGGCCGTGGGACAACGTCTGGAGGAAGCCGCCGTGAACGTGAGCTGCCTCGTTCTTCTTGTACAGGCGGTGGGCTTGTAGCTTGGTTACCCAAATGTAGAAGAGTTCATGGCTCTTTGCCTTGGAGAGACAAGGACAGTCCTTTTAACCTGAAGGTACGTGATTTCTTTGAGTGAAAACCAGCGGCAGGATTCGATCACTACGTTTACCTTCATGTGATAGAGGATGTCTCCTGCATCCAAGTCAATCCGATTGGATTTCTTGTTGATGGACATGACTGCGAGGCTCACATCTAGGGAGCCCTGGACTCGTCCCCTGGAGACCTTGATTGGACAAAGGTACTTTAGAGTGTTTTCAAATGTAAGATGAAAAATCCCGTCAGAAAATGTAATGTTCACTCACATCTTGTTGGTTTTTGGAGTAACGTAAGATCCCTGCTTCCAGGACAAAGTATCGCTGGAAAACAGATCGAAACCATCTCTTTAAAAACGGACTTCTTTCACGAACTCAAGGCGTCGTCCCACAGGATGACTGAGTGGACGCTTTCTCACCTTGTGCCAACCTTTAAGAGGCCACTTCCTCCTCTTCAGGAGATATCCTTCGCAGATACCCGGGGTGGTCATGTCATGAGGACTGTCACCTCCTGGGTGCATTTCCGCCTGAAAGTCGTCAATCACCTCCCAGTCTTTGATAATCTATGGGCAGCATGAATGGAAACACTTACTTTGAGGTACATTCTGTGTTTTATTCTGTTTTTTGGGGAATTTTATTGTCCTTTTGTTCTAGATGTGCACTTTGGAGGAAGTAAAAACCCTTCAAATATTCTGTCGACTGCTGGTTGCGATAACATATGCTTGTTAGTAATCTCTGGCTTTTGTTTTTATTTTGAACGTCACAAAATCTGATTATGTGAGCTATTTTTACTGTTATTCCTTCTTTTTGGACTCTTTTCAGGCCTGTATTCGGGATCAGAACACTTTATTGACCGCTGAGGGGAAACTGGGTCAGCTGCAGTTGCTCCCAATGTACAGTAATAAAAATAGAAAAAAAGAAATGTATATGTGCACCACACAATAATGTGAATCAACCATAAATAATAACAATATAAAAGATGTAAATATGAGTATTACACAACAATAAATAGCAGCTGTCTATACAGAAATATATCTGTTGTGCAACATTCTACATCAAATAATAAGAATACTAGAATACTACTACTGCTAATACTAATACTATAATAATACCAATCAAAACAATACTAACAACAATAATAATAATACATCATAACATGTACTACTAATAACAATAATCATAATAAGAAGAAGAAGAATTAGAATATAATAATAGTAGTTCTGGGATACTGCAGTACTGTACAGTTCAGGCCATTCAGTGCATGTGTGCATGACACGATGAAAAAAATCATCATCATCATCATCATCATCATCATCATCACAGTAACAGTGACTGGCTGGTGGTGATTTTACTGTTGCATCTTTACAGTCTTTCACATTAAAAGCACCTGGCTCACTCATCTCTGAGGCTTCATGCAAAGTAACGACCTATAGCTGCAGGTGAGCCGTCATTCTGGGCCTCACCTGTCTGGAGTGGCGAGATGACAGAGTGCTGCTGCTCCGAGAGTGAGACGGCTTCCACGCCGGCGAATTCTTCTCCAGGCCGCTCGCCAGCGATTGGCTGCGGTTGAGCGGAGATCCGTGCGAATCCATTTCAGACTCTCCTCCCTGTTGTGATCGGCTGGTTGTTGAAAAGGATCCGCTGGAATCTGCCAAAAGCCCCCTGCAAAGTCAGGAGGAGCCCGTTAGCCAATGAGAGCAGACGAGCGAAGACGGCCCTGAAGTCAAAAGAGTATTTTTACCATTTCAATTTTTCAGTTTTTCTAATTTCAATGTTCATCCAGGTGTCCAGGTGTCATCTTCAAGTGAGCAGCAGAAAGTAAATAAGTAAATTTTCATTTAGAAGTACTCGAGTATTTCCATTTTATGACAAGACTCTGTGTAATCCAGTTACCTAACAGAGGTGATGCCGTAAGTGCTGCCTGGATCCACTTCATGTAGCCTGGATCCTCAGCTAGATCACTCTGGATCATAACGTCACCCACACTGAGCGCTTCACCCATCAACACAACTAAACATTCACCCCAAAATCAAAGGATGTGAGAATATTTGACGTTTTAGGCCACATATTTAGAAATGAACGTGGCTGAACTGTAGCTTGTTTTCAGATCTCTCAAAAAAGAAAAAATGTTAATGATGCAAAACTTCTCCTCATAATGTGATCGAGGCAGAAACAGGAACAGCCTGCGAAGATGTGGAGTCACTCTTGTGGTTGCTTTGTCACTGAGTAATCTGATAATCTTCTGTCTTTTGAACACGGGTGGGTGGCGGCGCTTAAAGAAGACATGACCACACGTTGAAACCGAGCGAATGAAGGAACAGTTACTTCTGCAGGGTGGAACTGTTACATCGCAAATGAATATCTGCCTTCATCACGTGTAGAACATAAGTCAGAAGAGCTTCATCACTCTGGTGTGACAGCGACGGTATGTGACACCGTGAGCAGCACCGCCTGCAGGGAGAGGATTACCAACCTCTGCTTAATTGGTTTTTCAGGGGACGTTTTTAGCCACTTGTCACTCGGGTATGGAGAACCACAATCCTGAAGCAGAGAGCTCTGACACCACGTGAAAAACACTGACCACAATCACAGCGCGACAACGTTTGTTAAACTGGTATCAAAGAACAACCCTGATTCCAGAAGTCTGGACTCAAACTGTACAAACAAACAAACTGTTTCCTGACAGCAGCTTCCTGAGTCCACATATTAATGTCCTTCACCTCGCTGTGAACCACTGAGCCTTTCAATCATGATACTCTCACCTGTTACCAATCAGCCTGTTTACCTGTGGAATGATCCAAACAGGTGTTTTTGGAACGTTCCACAACTTTCCCAGTCTTTAGTTGCTCCTGTCCCAAGAAGAAAAAGATCTACTATTTATATTGCACTTTAAAAACAAGTTAAGTGCTTTAGAGGTGTAAAAATCTGCAGTGAAATTAGAAAATACAACGTAGTTCAGTGCCTTGACTTTGTTTGCATGGTGAAAACGTTGCACACATGCATCTGCAACAACTCCAGAGTGCACGTAACTTGCAAAACTAACGTTTTTTACTCAAGAAGGGAAGTTACTTTGTAATCTCTGTATTTGTAACATCATCAGGCCATCTGAATGGATACTCGATGAATGCTGCCTTCCATCCGAACTGATATCCCTCTAATTCTGGGCTGAACCCTCCTGGCCTGCTGTTACGTAAAGGCAGGAGAGGATGAGAGTAACTGACCTCAGTGATGAAGGCATGTGGTGGAAACAGGATGAAAGGATTTGCAGGTGCTTACTCAAGGAGGAAAATAAAGAATATTATACAAGCAAAAAATGAGTTTTTGATCTTGAAGTCATGTTACAGTTTCCACAAAGCTTTAACCACGAGTATGAGATGTTTACAGTTTAAGTCTCATGGCTGCATACAGCTGATGTTCAGCCGCTTTTCCTCATGTTTGACCCAGAGGAGACGAGACATGACATGATTGATGTTAAACTGTCACTGTGAGCTCATTATATGGAAAACAAAGCAAGTCAGCCGAGGAGAAAGCAGCTTTTTGGGCAACAGCCATCAAACTGCGTGAAGCCAGAGGACGGGGTTAACATGCAGAGATTATGACAGCTATAATCTCATTTTCAGAATAACAACTGCAGGCGGTGAAGCGTGGATGACATCAGTGAGGGATAAAATATTTATGAATGAGTGTGAAATTTACCAACTTTACTCTGTTTGCAGTGTAGATTTAAACAGACTTCTCCAAACAAATACTTTAAATCAGATGTAATCCAGAATCTGAGGTGAGTGGATCATTTCTATCTAACAGTGTGAGGAGCACACACACACACACACTCTCTGAACAGCAGGTCACTGACAGGCACGGACAGGAGGCAGCTGGACTGACACACACAGTGTGAGCAGCCGGTCTGGTCTCACATGTGAACTCATCAGGCCTGAACCAGCTCTTACTTGAAGCCCGTTCAGAAATCACTGTACCCCTCACAGAGGAGTGGAAGTTTCTACCATTTCAGCCAAACTTTTGATTCTATTTTAACCACATGATCAAGGAGCCATGATGCTTTCACCACAGAGATTTCTGTATGTTACATTAAATCCAAATTATCCTAGATATTCGAATGGTTCGATGTAAAAGCCAAACTTTTACATCCCAGTTTGGTGTTTTCTGAGCAGACTAATATTCAAAGGCCAGGAGAGAAGTCTAACCTGAAATCCACGTCCGACTCTCATCATCTGTTGCAGTCCTCTGCGCCTGAAAAACCCAACAAATGTCTCATCTGGCGTTTGAGAAACTGCGCGAAATCACCATCTCCACGAAGAAAGCGTTTTTCCATCGAAGCCCGTTCAAAAACAGAGGAGTCAAACTACATGGCATCTCCTCAGATTATCACTAACTGTGATCACATAATCTCAGCAGCGGTGGCCTCTCTCGCTGTGAGTGACACGCGCTCCCTCCAGTCCAGATCCGGCGCGAGCTGTGCGTCGCAGGCGGCGGGCGCCGTGCGTAATGAGTCCTGGGCATTATCCGCATTAGCTGGAATTACACTGAGTGTCTAGCAGGGATGTGGTGGAGGGTAAATCCAGCCAACCTCCACTCACTCTACACACCGAGTCCAACCAGGGCCTCGTCATGCTGGGAAGTGACGGGATTTATTTTGTCATACTTTAGATTTTAGACGTGGACTATGGCTTTATGAAAAACATCAATATCTGATTATGAGTTCTTTTTCATCCATCATTCACTGGAGGTCATAATTAATCCATTTTTTGTCATTATTATTGGACCAGGTGATTCCTTTGTCTGTGTTGTTTCGTGAGAAAAATCTCAGTCAAGGCAGACTGATGAAGACATTTGGACATTCTGTCCTTTGCAGAGGAGTGTGAGCGCCTGAGTAACGTCTGTCTCTCTCACAAAGGCCTGCCATTATAGACTAACTGACCCAGATTAACATGCTGTAATCTGCAGATTAACGTATCAGGATCTGTGACCACTTGTGTTTATTGTGGCTGGAGTGGTTTTCATGATGCCACTTATGCTTTACCACAATGCTGCTACAGATGCTTCTCTGCTGTAGCACACTGTGTATCAACTGGGCAAACCAAACGTGAAGATTATACATTTCACACATAACACTTAAAAACCCATCTTTAAAAGGCACATCTGACAAATCCTACAGGTCTTAAACCCAACACGAGACTGAACAACAGATTGTGTTGACATAGTTTATTCATAGGTGACTATATCCTTAAATAAAGGCTTTGTTTGGGGAACACTGACATATTTGCTGCAATGAGCACCACAAACAGTCAGTTCTGCAGACGACTTCATTCACAGCAGCCACAGTGCTTCTATGGGTGGATGCACTTCATATGACTTAGTTGAATTAAGCACCACTTGAACTGCTCCACTTTAAATTTAAGATCTTTTTTCCACTCTTCAAAATTTGCCTGGAACGTTGGTGCTAAATTCTAATAAATTCTGAAGTATGCATCCACCATCAGTCCCTCCTCATTCCAAGCAGCTGGGAATCTGCGACGCAACAGTCTCATTCATGTCCTCTGGAGCTCTACGTGGCTTCCTCTGCTTTAGGAGCTCCCTCTGCGCTGTCGTCCGAGCTCTGCTGCTTGACGTACTGCTGGAGCAGAGCCGACAGGTGGGCCGGGTGGTGCTGCAGCATGGAGGCCGTGCGGGAGGTCAGCATCGTCAGCCCGCCGACCAGCTCGCCCCGAACAACGCTGACTGACGGCAGTTTCGAGAAGTTGACCACTCCCTGTGCACTCAGCAGCGTGTTCTCTATACAGGCCCCTGTGGAGATGATCGGTGCAGTGGTGGATGAGCTGCAGCTAAATGCCTCAATCACAACCTGTTTAACATGTTTTCTAATGAGGTTAACGGACATGAGAGTCGTCTACCATCAAATCACAGACGCTCCACATTGAGATCCAAGTGATTTGGTCTCTTGTGATTTATCTTCATACAGATCTGCCATTTTCTGGGAAAATCAGTTTGTAAATTTCCTACCATGCATGTGTGATCTCTGATATTTGTTACATTATAAAATGATCAGTCTGCATCACAGAAGATAAACATACCCAGGAGTGTCATCTGTGGGCTGGCCCTCAGAGTCCTCAGCATCTCCTTGGCCTTCGGCTCTTTACTAACGATCAGAACTGTAGGACCGATGAACAGAGGAGCCATGTTGGAGTAAATGCTGTCGTTCAGGAACGACCGCACCACCTGAAAGAGAGCACGATTAAAGATTAGTTTAACCTTCAAAGAGAAACTAGGTTTAAGAAAACGTATTCATACGCAGCGCTGTAGAGATGATGTTCTGTTTCACAGCGTGGAATTCATTTGTGGATATAAAGATCAAATCCACTGTATGTAATATCCTATAATAAAAACAACAACTAGTAACCAGCTGCAGGCTAAACGCTGCGTCCTTTCTGACGGAAAATCATGTGGTTCTGGTCTATTTATCAGAAATAAATGTTATATATGCTGGACAACATGGTTTTAAAAGTGCTGCCCTGGTGACCGCAGGGTTAAAGCACCGTCCATGACCGAGCCCCCGGACTGAGATCTTTGTTCCATGCCTTTCCTAATTTCACTCTCCCGTCTGCAACCTGACAAAGCATTAAGAAAAGAAATAAACAAGCTACAAGGCTGCTTGCATCGTGAACTCTGAAAACATCAGTAAAATTGTAGCATTACCTGGTTTGAGAAGAACTTGACAGAGATGTCGTGTTTATAAAGTCTGTGTTTGAGAATCAGCATGTCTTCAGCATTACAGGCGCTGTTCTGGACCACTGCGATCATCTTACATTCCCGGAACACCTTCTTCAGATCTCTCTTCATGACTAACATCAAAGGATTATCCTGGTCGAATAGAAAAGAAGAGATTGAAGTGGAACGAAAGTGGATTCAGTTGCACAAAAAACCTCTGGTTTAAAAAAAAAAGTGTGATATGAATAATATACTGTGCATACTGTTGAGGTTTGAGAACAATGGCAATATTTTATATGTAGAAATACTGTAAATAACTGCTAATGCAATATCTCAGTTTCAGTATCCACATCAAGACAACTTTTTAAAACATTTTTGTCTCACATCAATCTTTGTGTACTTTTGGTCTGGGGCTGTCTTTAAAGGTTCCCACCTTTTAGTGCCAATGAAAGGAATCTTAATGCAACAACAAACTGTACGATGATATTTAGACAATGGTGTGCTTCCAACTTCACAGCAACAGTTCAGACAAGGGAATGTCTCTGTGCACAAAAACCTCTGGGATGAACTGGATCGTCAACTGAAAGACAGACCTTGTCGTCCAACATCAGTGTTGGACCTAACTGATGCTCTTGCGGCTGAGTGGAAGTAAACCCCTGCAGCCATGTTCCAACAGAGGGAGTGGAGGCTGTAGCTGCAGCAGCAGATTAATGGCCAGGAATAAGATGTTCAACTATCTGATATTGGTATCATGGTTTGTTGTCCACAAACTTTTGGTCACGTGATGTTCACATGCATGTCACGAGGGCAGCAGAGACATGGTTAAATGAAAATGACAATGGGACACTGAACGTTATGAAATCGTCGTTACCTCCTGAACTTTTTTGCTTTTGGACGGATAAGCGCCTGGAGGAGCAAGCGGTGCAGGAGGAATGTACTTCGTAACAGCCATGAGCTTCTGTTTGAGGATGTGCATCGGTCTCTTGTGGCGAGTCACAGCCTTGGAGCCGTGCCGAACACTCTGTGTCAGGGGAAGCCATCCTGTAAGGCACAAAGTCTGTTAAAATCCCGCTAACATTCGACTGGCTACGTCTGACGTTGCTATGCTAACTGGCTAACTGAGCACTTCTAGCCTATTTAGTAAGCTCTTTAACCGAAGCATTGTTATTACTGCTAGCTTTAGCTGGTTCTAGAAAAACAGGCAACAGCATGCTAACTCGCTACAGACAGATAACTGCTAACAGAAATGCAATATTGACTCTACATTACCCTGTTTCGGTAATAATTTTACACACAAGGTCGCCGCCATGTTTAACAGGAAACGTGATTCAGGAAGTGACGACAGCGCAATTGCTGCATTCACGGAATATCGGCAAAAAGAAAACCACACCAGATGATTGTTTAAATCAATCCTAAGATATTTTATTGCGTTTCATATTTGTATATTCAAAAAGAAAAATTCAAAAGCAATATAAGGCTAGTTTGTGAATAGCTACATCGGTTGCATTAATGTTAATGTCGTATTTTGTTTGCTATCTTTGCGCTCATTTTACCACAGGTTTGTTGACACTTGTGTAACATTAGTTTTTGTTACCAAATGGTATTTATCATAAATGTCAGACAGAAGAACATGATTAATTATCATTTTTATTCGGAGATACGATATTTAAGGATACAACTGGCTGAATGACATTAACTGGTTTTACACTCGTAATAAGAGATATGACGTGAATGCAGCATCACGCATCGGTGTGTGGAGTTTTAATCATTATCAGGTTTTGTGTTTAAATCATATCTCCTGCACACACAGTCCCATGTTTGTTCTTAACCAAAGCCTGAGCGCGATAATATGATTTCATTTTCATTCAAACTGTTGTTATACGTTGACATTTGGTCCGGTTACAAAACACTTGGCACGTTTGCGTAATATTTTACGTAAGGGGGGGTTGCGTGCTGACGTCGCGTCAGTTTGACAAGCATGAGGCGCATACTCAGTAGGAATTTATTTAAGCATATCGGTGTTTTTGGTGGAAATCCTCCGTCTCACGCCTCTTTGACGGGGAGACACAGCGTCTTTGCACTGAATTTCTACCGGAAATCAACGAGTGACCGTACAAACATGGACCTGAGCGACATGAGGAAGAAATACAAAGGAGATGAGGAGGTGAGTGGCCTTCAAATGACTTGAATCAGCTGTGTCAGGGCGAAATATACTCAGTGATATAACTTGACCCACAGTCCGGTCTGTGTAACTGCAAGGTTATGATGATGCAAGTCCTCAAACGCTGCAGCGTGTGCTCTGTTTAATCTAACCTGGGTGTGCAGGTGTGTCTTTGTGCTCCCCAGATGTTTCAGGCCTTGATTATTAAAAAGCTCAGCTTCTCAGTGTGTTCATGTTGTCTTTCTTCACAGTGCTTTGAGGAGAGCCAGCTTGTGTCTTTGGACCCGATTAAACAGTTTGGAAGCTGGTTCGATCAAGCCACCAAGTGCCCTGAAATTGGAGAGGCAAACGCTATGTGCATTGCCACCGCCACCAAGTAGGTGACAGCAGCTCTTGAAATGAAAGTGCTGATTCCTGGTCAGTTTTCTGATGTCTGACGTCAGCCTTGTGTCTGCCTGCGCAGAGACGGACGTCCTTCTGCTCGTATGGTCCTCCTGAAGGGTTACAGCCACGAAGGTTTCCGATTCTTCACCAACTACGAGAGCCGAAAGGGCTGCGAGCTGGTGAGTGACTGCTCTCTCTCAGCAACATCTGGGCTCTCTGTGACCTTATGTGACCTGAAACCCCCCCCAAAGACTGTCAAACCATTGTTTAAAGCTGACACTGTCCCTTCATAATCTCACTGTGATTTACAGTCATGAGCGTCTGAATTCCCGGTGCAACAGATAGAAACGTTATAAAATGATGTAATGTCACGAGGAGCAAAGTCTGAACAGTCATAACAGCGAGACAAACACAGGAGAACTGAAACCATTCGTCAAATAATCAGTTAAAGGCCTTTTATCTGAGAAAAAAACACTTTATCTGATTCCAGCTTCTCAGATGTGACGATTTGCTGCTTTTCTCCATTTTTTGTGATTGTAAATTTAATATTTTGGGGTTCGGACTGTTGGAACAAGCAAGCGACTTGAGCTCAGGGAGAATGTGACAGATTGTTCATTGTTTTCTGATTAATGTTTAACACTGAAAAGAAATCGGCAGGAAAACACACAGGGACCTAACACCGGGACTAACTAAACCAAAACCGAACAATGTAATGCAAAAACAAATTCTGTTAAAAGTTAAAGTAAACTTACATCCATATATCCAGTTTCTTTGCATTGCTGTAAAGTTCATTTCATTTTGTCCGTTTTGTGCTTGTGGACGGTTTGTGGACAGTTTGTGGACAGTTTGTGGACGGTTTGTGGACGGTTTGTGGACAGTATGTGGACGGTTTGTGGACGGTTTGTGGACAGTATGTGGACGGTTTGTGGACAGTATGTGGACGGTTTGTGGACGGTTTGTGGACGGTTTGTGGACAGTTTGTGGACGGTTTGTGGACGGTTTGTGGACAGTCGTGTTCTCTCGTTGGTTTCTGCACTAAAGAAGTTTTAGTTTTGTCGTTTTTGCATGAAAAGCACAAAATATCTGTGCCAACATTCAGTTTGTTACACGTGCAAATGTTTCATGCTTCATCAAAGTAAAAGAAAGTAAAGAAATATTAGATTAGCCTTTTTTTATCTGTAAATACAGCAAATATGACGAAGGTAGCAAACTAGTGTTAACACTGACCTGCTGGCAGGATTCATGAAGTCTTTTTATATTTGTCTTCATTATGAGCTTTTTAAAATGTTGAATTTCTGCATGAATTCAGTCAAAGTTTTTTCTGGTTTGGAGCTGAAATAATTTCTCATTTAATCAAAGTTAATCAGCAACATTTTAGGATAGTTGGCTAATTGTTTGAGGAGAATCAGATCATAAACAAACTGTGAGTGTGTCCGCCTCTCTGGGAACCTTTTCACTGTTTGACTGTTGAGGATGTTTTTGCCTCCAGTTTGTGATTGAACTCCTTTACTGGTTAGTTGTTGTTGTGAAGGAGTTCACTGCCTTCGTTTCTAGGATTTAATTATTGATTATCTTTGTCCACAGGAGAGCAATCCATACGCATGTCTGGTCTTCTACTGGGAACCTCTGAACAGACAGGTCATCATCTCATCAACTTTGTCTTATTTCTAATATTTCAACAGATCTTCCTTCAGTAAGTGTTTATTAGTCATGTTTATTTCAATGAGCAGATTCGTATCGAGGGCAGTGTGGAGCGAATCCCCCTCCAGAGCTCCACTGAATACTTCCACTCCCGACCGAAGAGCAGCCAGATCGGCGCCGTCGTGAGCCGCCAGAGCACCGCGGTTCCTAACAGAGACGTAAGAAGCACAGCCGTTCCGCCTCACGTTGGTAATTCTTCATGCACGAGGCTCAAGTTTCACTTTTTCTTTCAGTATCTAAGGCAGAAAAACGCAGAACTGGAGGAGAAATACAAGGACACAGAGGTGCCGATGCCCGACTACTGGTGAGCTTCACTTCACGCTCATCTCTTCAAATCAAACCAAACTTCTGAACAGGTGGAGAAACGGTGATACAGAAGTCATGTTAAAAGCAGTCGTGCTACATTCTGGAGTTAGGTGGAACAATCAATACCATTCCCCTATCTGTCTGTTAGCTTAGCTTAGCATAAAGACTGGGAACAGGTGGAAACAGCTAGCCTAGCTCTGTTAAATGTGACAGGTTACCTCTCGTTTGTTAAATGCTACAGGTTACAGGTGGTTGTGTGTTGAACTGTTTCAGTTGCCAGGCAACCAGTGGAGACTCCAAGAAGTTACAGCTCCTGGACAAGAAAATATACACATAAATATACTTTATTAATGTCATATTTGAGAAGAAAACAGATTTTTGTTTGCTCAAATTAAAAGTTTCATTTCAGAATCATGGATATTATATGTTATAAATATTATTTATGTGCTAAAAAAGTCACATTTCTGGAATGAGACATTCATAGTTATGTAAAATATGAATTAGTGATCTTCTTGGCTGGTTGTCAGACTCTGTGTGAGGCGAGCTGGCAGATAGAAATCCAGATTTGTTTTTAAAGAAAAGGTTTCTGGTAACATTCCTCTCGTCCTGTTTGAACAGGGGCGGCTACGTCGTCAAACCGTACCTGATCGAGTTCTGGCAGGGACAGACCAACAGGCTGCACGACCGCATCGTCTTCACCAAGCCGAAGGACGGGGAGTCTGAGCCGGGGCGGTTCCAGCACGCTGCAGAGGCCGGCTGGCTGTACCAGCGGCTGTCGCCATGAGAAGCTCCCGAATGGACCGTCGCTGCAGAGTTAGAGCTGATCACAGATTAAACCTCACTGGAAGCTCGTCTGCAGCTGATGGAAACGTCGATGTGTGTAGGAACATCGCTGTGTTGTCTGTGAACCTGACTGGACTTTTTATTTTTCATTAATTCTGGATACAGGAAGTGGAGCGAAGGGCTCCTGCTGCTGTCAGATAATGATTGACAGCAGCGCTGGTTGATGAGCAGCGCTGTGTTTCACCTCCAGGACCTACAAACTGTGTCTTCTTTCTTGAAAAGCACGAGCTGGACCGCTGACCGTCTCCTCCTTTGATTCAGCTTCATGTGGCCCATTTCCACCGTGGAACCATCAGGAACGCTGCTCTCTTTGTGATCAGTTCAGTGAAAGAAAATACACTCAGTGGCCACTTTATTAGGTACGCCTGTGCAATCGAACGCAGTCCAACACAGCTGTTCTGCACTAAAGTCGACTTTTCGGGTAGTCAGAAGTGTTAATTAGCATCAGTTAGACTATTTAGCACCGAGGTCACAGTCCATGATGAAGCTGTGCTGGACGTCGTTATACCGAGAGGAGTTTCTAATATTCTGCCCCTCGCTTGTGTGTAAATCCAACATATAGTTGATTTTACACATTTCAGACAGTCACTAAACACTGAACATCGTGACCTCAGTGAAGGTGGAGTTTATGGCAGAGCTGATTTATGAATTGCAGTAGATTTTGCAGGTGTGCCTAATAAATTGGCCACTGACTGCATCCATTCTTTATTGTTTATTTTTGGAAACTATATATTTCTGTTAAACTGTCTGTTTGATTGGAGACTAAATGCACATTTTTGCACATTCAGCGCAGCTGCTGAGCATTAACTCGACTCTCTTATATTATCAATCCATCTGTGTATTGATCAGCTGATCTCCATTTTCCTTATGATTAGCACGATGCCCGTCCTTTCCAGGTTTCTTTCTGTGAATTTACTGCTGCATATCAGTGTTTTTCTCAGACATTGTAGAAAACTATAACACCCATCAAGTCGAGTGTTACTAAATTCTTCCTGTGGCTCAGACTTGAACTGACTTTAATCCATTATGATGTTATGATGTTTGCAGCAGCCCCCACGTCCCACCTGCCGTCTAATAGCAGCTTTGAAGAGCTGATGATCTGACTCGTGATGTTTGTACTGTGTGAGAGCTGGACTGGTGTTTACTGCTCACTGAATGTTGTTCTTACTGGAATCAGCTGTAAAAATGGAGCCAGTGATAAAGTTAAAGTTGTGTTTGTGTTTGTCCAGCAGGTGTCAGCAGCAACACGTGCACACACCACAGAATAACTTCTACAAAGTGCAGCTTTACAAATTAAGACTGAACTACCCAGAAGTGTAAGCACAGCTGAGGCAAAGAGATCATTAATTGATCAGTCAATTGTTTAATTAGCAACTTTTTTTCATGTAAAAGAATGAATGTGTTTGTAATAATGTGGAGCTTTGGACTAAACAAACACTGTGAAGGCGTCACTTTGGCCTCATCGTCACCACATTTCTCACTATTTTCACAATGTTTCCAAACCGAACGATCGATTGATTAATGGAGGAAATAATCAGCTGATTGATCCAGAATGAAAAGAATCATTAGTTCAAATGAAGCTCAACCAGCTCCAACAGTAAAATCCTGCTTTGACATGAACGACTGAGTCACAGTAATCTGATGATATATAATAGCAGAACAGTCATAGTTTAATGATATTTTCCTGATTATACTTCCACAGTATCTTTACAGATTGGTTTTAGTACTTTTACTGAAGTACAGAATGTCACATGACCCCGGCTCAGCAGCTGATTAGTGGATAGCTGCTGCGTTAGAGGTCAGTCTGTGACGTGATGTCATGAAGGCCGTATCAGATGTCAGTGTCTGCTTTCCGTCACCATGGCAACAAAACCAGCACACGCAGGCTCAGGTGAAAAGACAAACTGGTCTCTGTAACCCAAAACCAAGATTAGCACTCTGCGTGGCTCCGAGCATCGATCTGCATGTTCAATGATCACAACACGCACAAATACGAAGCGCTCGCTCAGATCAACTCATCCTGAAACATTTATTAAAAACAAAATACTCATTTCTTTTTTAAGATGCCAGTAAAGACGATATAAACAGCTTTTACTCATTCCTCATATCCGTGTTTCCAAAGTATTTCAGACAAAATCAAGCTTTTATTTGCTTTGGTCATAAAAATGTAAGAAAATGTTTCCAGGCGTTTCTCCACTCGGCCACTGAAAAAAGGTTTAATTCAAAAACTTTACATCTGAAATGATAAAGATAAAAAGTTGTTTCTGAAGGTAAAATCAGCAGTGTGAGCGCAGACAGTTAGAAACTGAGTGTTTGGTTTACTGGTTTTCTGCTGATACCAGTTGTTTGGACAGGTGTGAGGCCGCTGGTTGCTACCTGGGTGTGTCGCCTGGTAACAAGTGTTTATCCACCTTGCATGGTTGTGCTTGTATATATTTCAGCCTTTTATCGGTGTGACACTGATATATGACACATTTGTGATGAAGTATGTGCATTTTTGGAGCCTTTGTGCTATTTGTCCGTCTTGTTTTTATGGTTCTCGTCGCTGAGGCTGTGCTCTGAGAACAGGCTCGGGTTCTCGGCCAGCGTGGCGCGGACCTTCTTCTTTTCCTTGAAGCGTCCGGAGTGGGAGACCTTGACGTGTCGGCCCTTGGTGGCAGATTTATCTACAATCTTCTCCAGTCTGGCATTGAACTGGCTGTCCGTGTGGTCCGGAGGGGGGTTGCTGCTCGAGTGCTCTTTGTTTCCGGTGTTGCTGCCGTACTCGGCCGGGATCTCGTACAGAACCTTCGATTCAGACTTCTTCTTGCGGGAGAAGGTCAGCTTCCACCAGCTGGGGTCGGCCATGGCACCAACAGAGACCGGAGGACTGACCTGGAGGGCACAGAGCACACACTGTGGAGACCAAACCTTTACTGACAGCAGAGCACGAGTTGAGGAAGCTCCTCCTCCAACTTTATTGTGCCACATTTCAGATAACTGTGTCCTAAAACAGATTGGGACAATAACATTTATTGAAGCAATCAGGTGTCCGCCCTGAACACACCTGTGACACCGAGGTGATGTCACCTGTGCTGTAACAACCTGAGGCTCATTTTAAATCTTTACATGTGAATGTTTGTGTGTGTTTTAATGAAACAGAATAATCCTCTCTGTGTATCATTTACACCATCATGGATGGAGATCAAATTTACTGAAAGTAGAATTCAAGTGGAGATCAATGAGGCCATCTGACACATTTTAAAACTTTATTAGACATTGTCCCTTTTACAAAACTGCACATCTTAGCCAAACATTCGCTTGTTAAAGTAGAATTTCACCTTCCTTTTGTCTTTTTAAATTAATACATCAAAGATCACTTCGTGTACACCACAGCTGGACCATCGCCATGACAACACAAACTCACAAAGGCCATAAGAAGTAAGAGCTCGGCAACAGTTCCAGTTAGTGGGCTTTATTCATCAAACTGCCCTTTCATTTCTGAACCTTCAGCCTCAACAAACAACAAGCATTTAAAGCTTAAACGATAATGAAACGATGAGAAAGTCAAACATTTTCAGGGTCTGAGGGAATTTGGACTTTTGACCTCACACTTCTAAACTCCGGGCTTTTGCCTGATTCCTGACCTGCAGTATCACAAACAGTCCTCAGCTCACTGATGAGGCACCAGCATCTCTGGTTCAGTGTCTCATTAAGTGTCGCTGGTTATGTAAGTGCTTTAACAGGAGCAGTGTGTGCAGTCAGTCTGATACATGTGTGAGCTCAGTGTAGAACCGGTGCTGCGTTCAAAGCTTTACAGTAAAAATACACAGTTACTACCAGTAACATGTGGCTGCAGCGTTCAAAGTACTGCTGACTCCTGCCTGCTACACTTTCAGATGAGTCTGTTATTGTTACTGCTGCTTTCATTTTAACATTGTACTCACTTGCAGTACTTGAGTAAATGTACTTAGTTACTGTGAGCATAACCTCAATTTCAACTACAGAATCAGATGTAGTCTTGGCTTTAATACATTCATGATTTGTGCTGTGGATTTTATTGATTATTCATTATGTTTTTAATGTGACGTCATTCTTATTGGTCTGTAGCCTGTCACCTGTCAGAGGAGGACACCTGACGCTCGGCTCTCAGCTGATGAATTAATGAGCATGTGAGGAGTATCCTCTGTCCCCCCCGTGTGATCTGATATGAAGTCAGGAAAAAGAAAAGACTTTGGCTGATGAAGACGCACGCCTTCGTCTTACTGCTGAACCAGGAGCTCAGTTATGTAACAGCAGAATGAAGGAGACTCTTACAGTCAGCATCATAAACAGCAGCGAGCCTCTGGATGATTCCAGCTGCACTCATTCAGCTTTATGGCCACATGTTGGCCCACACAGCTAATACCCACAGTTCCTCAAGCCACCTGACCTTTCTGGGTCGAAATCAGGAATCAATCAGCATAATCGATTCATCTCTTCAGTTTTTCTTTGTGCAAAAATGGCAAAAATGTGAGTTGCTGCTTTTCTTGCTCTTACATTAAAGTGAATTGAATTTTCTTGGCTTTTAGACTGATGGTCTGACATAATAAGACATTTTTCACAGTTTCCTAATTTTTCATTGACCAAACATTTAATCCATTTAATAATTGTGATATTAACGATCAATAGAAATAAGTAGTAAACAGACGCACGTACCATTCAATTATAAAGTCATTAGTTTGATGATGGCTGTCTTTATGTTCACTGTCACATGTCTAATAAAGGCCAAAAACATGAGCAAAAAATGTACATTCACATGGAAAAGCAACGAAAAGCCGAACTCTGAGTGTAGCATCCACGTGAATATGAAGAAATGAGTTTATCATTAAAATTCTGATTTTAACACAGCTTTTAAATGATCTCATTTGATTCTGCAGCTGGTTTCTTATAGTTGTAGAATTATTTTTTAAATGCTTTCCAAACTGGGATAAACTTCAAGCTCCAAACTGCAGATGAAACATCAAGAGTGTTTGAACAATATGCAGCTAATAAACCAAAGTCTGAGTTTCACAGACGCGACAGCAACGTCTGCTTTAGGAGGGCCAACAGGAAGCAAATGACCACAGAAATCCTCGTTTGGTGTGGTCATTTTATCGTGCAGCACCGATGCAAATACAGTCTGTGGCCTTTGCTGAAGCATGTGATGTGACACTTCCGTTCAGGCAGAAACAGGGACATTTTTGATTTCATGTTGTTTTAGGCGTTTCATTGTAACTTAGACACACTCAGAGGAACGTGTTCTTCACAGCAGAGCCCGTGTGCTTTATTAGTCTGGACCTAACGTTACGTCTTGGCCCAGCGCTGCTTAATTACACTTATTCCTGACCTGGTTGTTTCCAGACAACCAGCTAACAGATAGTGTTTCTGACCTTTTATGAGTTGCTGAGTGGCTGCAGCAACTTTTCATCTGCTTCTCAGCTTCTTTTATGCTACTTGTCCCACATTTTACATTCAAGCACTAAATGAGTTAATTCAGGAACACTTTATATTAAGATAGCATAATCACTTTGAACTATTTATTTACTATTATTATTAGCATGCATATTATTAGCATATCATAAAGTAATTATTGATGCCTTATTCTGCATGACAATATTCTTCAACTACAAGACCATCAACTAAGAGCTCTCCCTCAATAAGCTTCTATTGATGGTCAGTAAAGTAAGGAAGTTTTTATACATGAATTATCTTAATAACTAAACCTTAACCCTTAATGACCCTAATGGCCAGCATAACACCTTAATAAGTGCTTTATGATGACTAATAAAGAGCCTGTATGCTGCTAATATGCATGCTAATAAGCACCTAATACGTGCACCTTAATAAAGTCTTATCATTCATTCCTCTTCTGTTCTGGCTGAATGTAGCAACGTGCACGTGCTCAGTCCTTCACAAAGGAAAGTTCCTCTGCAGCAGATGTTTGCTGAGCATTCAACAGTATCGTCTGCAGTTCCTGCAGAGCAAAGTAAATCAGAGGGCTTGAGCAGCACTTTCACACCGTGTTCAGTCAGAGAACATAGCGGTACAGTAAGCACACATATTTCTTCTCGTCTTCTGTGTTTGACTTAGATGTGACCTTTGAGACAAAAAGGCCTGTTGACATAAAGGAGGCCCTCCATAGTTCTCTTTAATAAGTTACTGTGTATTCTGTTATGTGCGGGTGAGCCGCTCAGCAAAGCCTCAGAGATCACAGCAGGAAGGGAAAACTGTGGCCACGTTCAGGAATCACAAACCAGCTGCAGGAGCTTTCAATAGCACAATGTTTGAGCAGCATGAGAGAGGAGGCTCCAAGGGCACCAGGGACCACGCTGCCCCCAGACTCGAGCCGAAGGTTCATTAGATTCTCAGGTTTCGTCCCTCGTGCCAGCTTCACTGCTGACCCGTAACAGCAGAGTTGAATGAGTTGATGAAGAGCCCTCAGGTGTTCTTCTGCTTGATCTTTATGATAATGTTCATTTGATCGATTGAAGTGCCTTTAATTTGTTTTCTGTGTTTGCTTAGTGGACAAAGAAATCACAGAAAACTGAAACTAATGTGTACTGAACAGCTTTGATGAGGCTCTCAGGTCCAAAAATATTATTTAATTCCTGAATATATGACCTTTATTCTCTTGTGGTAATCTTGAATAAAAGAGGGTTTATTATTCTCACTCAGGCAGTGTCACCTGCTCCGACATCAGCTGAGATAACCTGACGTAAACATGTTAGAACATGTCAGCACATAGCAGATTCTTTTCTTCATATTTTCCTATTTTCTAATATTTCTTAATGTCAGACGCTGATGGCCTGTCTCTGGCTTGTACAGCCCCAACCACAGATTATTTCTTTCATTAATCAATAAATCATTTGTTCTGTTAAACATGAGTAAAGCTTGTGTAGTAAGACATCTTAAAATATATTGTTTTATCCACCAAACAGTCTAAACATCAAAAATATTCAATTCATTATGATA